>NC_050462.1:630417-785417 GCF_903995425.1 Onychomys torridus
AAAAAAAGAGAAAGAGATTCAACCTCACCTCATCCTCATAACTCCTCCACCCCCCTCAGCCTCCCTCAACCTCACCTCACCTCACCTCACCTCACCTCACCTCACCTCACCTCACCTCCACCTCACCTCCACCTCACCTCACCTCACCTCCACCTCACCTCACCTCACCTCACCTCACCTCACCTCCCCCCTCCACCTCACCTCACTCCACCTCACGCCTCACCTCACCTCACCTCACCTCACCTCACCTCACCTCACCTCACCTCACCTCACCTCACCTCACCTCCACCTCACCTCCACCTCCACCCCGCACCTCACCTCACCTCACCTCCACCTCACCTCACCTCACTCACCTCCACCTCCCACCTCACCTCCACCTCATACCCTCACCTCACCTCACCCTCACCTCACCTCACCACCTACCTACCTCCACCTCACCTCACTCCACCTCCACCTCTCACCTCACCTCACCTCCACTCCACCTCACCTCACCTCCACCTCACCTCCCCACTCACACCTCACCTCACCCTCCACTCACCTCACACTCCACCTCACCTCCCTACCTCCACCTCACCTCTCACCTCACCTCCACCTCACCTCACCTCACCTCCACCTCACCTACCTACCTCACCTCACCTCACCTCCACCTCACCTCACCTCAACCTCACTCCTCACCTCAACCTCACCTCACCTCCACCTCCACCTCACCTCACCTCACCTCACCTCCACCTCACCTCACCTCACCTCACCTCACCTCACCTCCACCTCACCTCACCTCCACCTCACCTCCACCTCCACCTCCACCTCACCTCACCTCACCTCACCTCACCTCAACCCTCACTCACCTCACTCACCTCCACCTCACACCTCATCACCTCACCTCACCTCACCTCACCGTCGCACCTCACCTCCACCTCACCTCACCTCACCCTCACCTCTCCACCTCCCACCTCACCTCACCTCACCTCACCTCCACCTCCACCTCCACCTCACCTCACCTCACCTCCACTCACCACCTCACCTCACCTCACCTCCACCCCCCACTCCACCTCCACCTCACCTCACCTCCACCTCACCTCCCCTCCACCTCCAACTCCACCTCACCTCACCTCACCTCCACCTCACCTCACCTCCACCTCCACCTCACCTCACCTCACCTCACCTCACCTCCACCTCCACCTCCAACTCCACCTCACCTCACCTCACCTCCACCTCCACCTCACCTCACCTCACCTCCACCTCACCTCACCTCACCTCCACCTCACCTCACCTCCACCTCCACCTCCACCTCCAACTCCACCTCACCTCCACCTCCACCTCCAACTCCACCTCACCTCACCTCACCTCACCTCCACCTCACCTCACCTCACCTCCACCTCCACCTCACCTCCCCTCCACCTCCACCTCCAACCTCACCTCCACTCCACCTCACCTCACCTCCACCTCACCTCACCTCACCTTCACCTCAACCTCACCTCACCTCAACCTCACCTCACCTCCACCTCACCTCACCTCACTCACCTCACCTCACCTCACCTCACCTCCACCTCACCTCACCTCACTCACCTCACCTCCACCTCACCTCCTCACCTCCACCTCACCTCACCTCACCTCACCTCACCTCACCTCACCTCACCTCACCTCACCTCACCTCACCTCACCTCCACCTCACCTCACCTCACCTCCACCTCACCTCACCTCACCTCACCTCACCTCACCTCACCTCACTTCACCTCACCTGCACCTCACCCTCACCTCACCTCACCTCACCTCACCTCACCTCACCTCACCTCACCTCACCTCCACTCACCTCACCTCCACCTCACCTCACCTCACCTCACCTCACCCTCCACCTCACCTCCACCTCACCTCACCTCACCTCCACCTCACCTCACCTCACCTCCACCTCACCTCACCTCACCTCCACCTCACCTCCACCTCACCTCACCTCACCTCCACCTCACCTCACCTCACCTCCACCTCACCTCACCTCACCTCACCTCACCTCACCTCCACCTCACCTCCACCTCACCTCACCTCACCTCACCTCACCTCACCTCACCTCACCTCCACCTCACCTCACCTCACCTCACCTCCACCTCCACCTCACCTCACCTCACCTCACCTCACCTCACCTCACCTCCACCTCACCTCACCTCACCTCACCTCACCTCACCTCCACCTCACCTCCACCTCCACTTCACCTCACCTCACCTCACCTCACCTCACCTCACCTCCACCTCACCACCTCACCCTCACCTCACCTCACCTCACCTCACCTCACTCTCACCTCACCTCACCTCCACCTCACCTCACCTCACCTCACCTCACCTCACCTCACCTCCACCTCGCCTCGCCTCACCTCACCTCACCCTCACCTCCACCTCCACCTCACCTCACCTCCACCTCACCTCACCTCACTTCTGCCTCTACTCCACTTCAGTCTTTCCAGGCCTGACTCTTGGTTCCACTAAATCTCTTTGTCTTTGGACTCTAGGCCCCTCAATTCCATTCACTCTCCTAATAGTTGTGAGAGCAGCAACACCACACCTCTGCCTGGCCACCGTCCTTGTGCAGCTCCTCCATGGGCAATCTCTCAGAGACTCTGGTGGTAAGTGGCCGTGCATGTCATGCTGTGAACACTCTCTTCTCAAAGGGTCCCTCTTGTCCAGCGATGTCACGAGATGGGCAGCGGCACACAGCGGAGCTGCATCCTTTGCTCAAGGTTCTCCAGCCAGGAGCTGGACCTGCTTCAGCTCTTTCTTAGCCATGAGCCATGCCAATGCAGTGAGCATCTAGGACTCTACCGACCTGTCAGAGATGCAAACCCAGGCCCTTTGTTCTGTGTTGCTGTAACAGAAAAACACAGGCCAGGCAATTCATAAAGAGCGGGTCTGTTTGGTTCACCACGCAGGAAGCTGGGAAATTAAGAGCTATGTGCCAGCATCCACTAGGTCTCTGTGCTGCAAAATAACAAGTCAGAGGCTTCAGATGGCAGGAGAAGGGAGGGACAGGAGATTGGGGATGGGGATGACTTAGCTTCTCATCAGAACCCATTCCTGTGATGACTAATCCACTTGATTGCTAGAAGTGATACTCTGTTCATGAGGGCCTAGTCATAAAAGTTCCCTCTGAACAGTGGCAACTACATTTCAGGGTAAGGAGTGTGTGTGTGTGTGTGTGTCTGTGTGTGTCTGTGTGCGTGTGCGTGTGCATGTGAACCAGAGGACAACTTTGAGTATTGTTCTTTAGGTGTTTTGCCCTTGAATGTCTTTTTGAGATGCAGTGTCTCACTGGCTTGGAATGGGCTAGCCTACTGGCCCACGTGCCCTGAGGTCTGCCTGTGTCTGCCCCTCGGTACTGGGACTGCAAGTGCTTGCCAGTGCTTGCATGGTGGCCACTTGCTCTGCTGACTGAGCATTTTCTCTTTCCTCCCTGCATGAGTTTCCCAAGGGCATTCACACGCAGTGCTCCAGCCTGCACTTCACCCCCTTCTGTCACTGGCTGCCCTCTCCAGGGCTGCTGATGCTTTTGACTGAACTGGATGTGAGCAACATGAGCATCCTATCAGTGTCCTTCACCTGGATGAATACCCCAATTTCCCGAGAAAGATGGAGGGGAGAGAAGCATTCCGCTGCCCGTCAACCACACGGTCCTGCAGGGCTCTCCCAGGGAGATGTGAGCATCTGGTGAACACCACGGGATAATGGCAGTGTTGCAGATGGACCCAGAAAGGGCCCCCTGGCCACAAGATAGTCAACCAGCTTCCCCTTCCCAATTAATTTACTTCGGCTGGCAGATTAAATGAGAGGATCTATGGAAGACTCTTGTCACAGTACAACTGCTCAAGAATTGTTAGCTGTCTTCCTCCCGGGAGACAGCAGAACATGTAGGGTGCGTTTTGGAGAGAGGTGGCTGGGTCAAAGCATTTCTGTCACTTGTTAGTGGTGGGACCTTGGACAAGTTACCTAATCTTGCTGGGGCTCAGATTTATCCTCCGGAAAAAGAAGATAATAACAGTCCTTAACTTCGTGGGTTGTTGTGGGAATGACATGAGATAATTTAACCCAAGGAGTCCAACCTACAAGACGGCGATCACACGCTAAGTGCCATCGGACTTCTTTTAGAGGGCTGTGTGCGGCCATGGCCTGCAGGGGGCAGCATCCTCACAGTAATTCAACGGCACCCCGCGTTTCAGAATGAGGCGTTCGGAGGGGTGCCAGAGGACAGTGAAGCAATGTAGATAGCACCGGTAAAAAGAACCTTTATGGGGATGGGTACGATAAAGCAGGGTCAAGAAAAAGACCAGGAATTTTCAATAAAAAAGCGCATGTTTACCAAGGGTGAGCCGGAGAAAACGAAGGCTCCCTGCTGGAAGCAGGCCTCCCGCTCCACTCTTGGGGCGCCTTGGAGAAGAACCCCGGGAAAACACAAGCCAGATTGCAACTGAAGAGCAATCATCCAGAGAGAAATCGAGAGAGGAAGAGCTGTGGGACTGCAGGGCATGTGGAGCCTGATGCCAGCACAGTCCCTGAGTAGAAACTGCAGGTCATTTCATAGTGGGACCCAGACATCCTTTTAGGCAGTTGGAGCAAAAGACCAGCTAGAGACAAGTAGTCATTACTCTTTATTTCATGCTGAGTATCCGGGTGTCCCTTTCGATTTGTCCTTCTCTCCCGAAGGACACTTCTCTAGGTTCTCTGGCATCTTGAGTAAGAGAAGGCGTTTTTCTACACCTTTAAGTATCCATCGCTGCTTTTTGCCCTTAAGTACAATTGAGATGTCTACCTCCTGGCCACTTAGGTATCTCTTAGAACCATCATTAACTGTCACCAAGGAAACTCTCCAGTTTGCGCAATGTTGTTTTATGTTGTATGTATACCCCACCCCCACTCCCGTTCAGCTTCCCTCTTTGGATTTAGAGAATTTCTCACGCCACATGGGACCTTCTCCATCACAGTTGACTGGCCATACACTGCTCACATGCGCTACAGTGAATTCTCGAATGGACCTCACCTGTGCCCTCTCTTGCTCTGTCCACTCACACCATCTTTCTGCTGTGTCTTAATTATTTTACATCTGTCACAATTAGTTTGTCTTTTACTGACAGCTCACTAAGTGCAGTGAAGAAGCCGCTTCACTCAATATATGAATCTGGCCTCCTTCTTTCCCTGCCTCCCTCCCTCCCTCTCTCTGTCCCGCCCTCCCCCTCTTCTTCCTCTCCTCCCTCTTCCTCTAGAGAACCCAGGGCTTGTTAGGCAGGCGGCTTACCTACAAATCTAGCCCAAATTTTAAGTTTTGGACGGTGTCTCTCTTTATGGCCAAGATGGGTTTTGGACTTGTGATCTCTGTGCCTCAGCCTCCCAGCCAGCTGGGGTTAATTACAGGCATGGCACCCTGGCCTGTTCTTTTCCCGAAGCCCCTTCTACTCCCACTGGAGAATGAGGACCATCTCTCTGTTAGTTAGCAGCAAACACTAGGAAGTTCATCTTAAACAGAACTATTGGCTCATGTGAGGGGAAGGCTCCCATTGTAAGCCATGTGTAGATTTAGGATTCCAAAGTTCCACTTGGATCTGATGCTTTCCTCTCCACTTTTAAATTTTATTTATTTTTACACTATGTATTTTTTACACTTATTTATTATTTAATATTTGTGAGCAAGCAGGCACCATGGCACTTATGTGGTAGTCTATTGACAAATTATGGAAGTCAGGTCTCTCCTTCACCACGTGGGTTCAGAGGTAGAGGTCAGGCTGACAGATTTGGCAGTGAACCCCGTCACTGGGAGTCTCATGGCTCCCCTTCCTCTTTGTTCTGACCTCTCTGTTCGACACTGTCAGATTTAATGATAGTAAGAAGGCTGCACTTGCTCCATTCCCTGGGACCCTCTGATTAAACTCAACTTTGTCTGTCTCATTGTCTCAGCTTTCCCAGTGAAGTTTCCCCGGGGCCCACTGTGCTCACGAGGTCTTGCCAGTCACTCCTCAGCCAGTCACCAGGCTGGATTTGGGAGTGTTCATTGGTTTGGCTACGTTCGCTCATATGGCCAACCCATCCTGGGATTTTTGGTAATCCCAAACTGTCGCATGTTGCTAGAAAAGGAGAGCTCAGCTGCAGGAGGCAAAGGGTGGATGAAATGTTCATAGCTTTTCCTCCCAGGCTTGTGGTGCAGATAATGAGAATAAGAGATGGTACAGCTACCTAGCAGGAGTGCGGGAAGCTGAGTGGTTAACAGTAGCCTGTAGCTCTTCACCGGTGACCCCTGTCTGGTGGGGCTTTGGTTATTGTCTCTTTCCTATCGAACCTTGGAGATTTTGCTCATGTTACTGTAACCCTCAGCTCAGACTTGCACCCCTGCCCCTCCTCTCCCCATGGATTGACTTCCGTGTCTCCAGCTGGCTTTGGATCCTGTTCACTTACTCATCTGAGGACAGCTCACACGGCATGTCATCTGGATCCTTCCGTCAGACCCCACCCTCGACCCCCTCATTACTGCTCTTCCAGGCCCTAGAACAGCTCAGATTCTGTCCCAGCTTCCATTCGCATCTGCTTCCAGATCATTTCAGTGACCTCTTTGCTGCCTTCAGCCTGAGCCTTGCTGGGAGTCCTGGACCCCCGAAGATGGTGGCATTCTCCAGGCCCAGTGCCGAGTAACTAATGCAGCCCACCATGTCCTAACACAGTTTTGTCTTTTGAAAAATACTTTTTCTTTATTTTTATTTTATGTGTATGGCTGTTCAGACTGCATATCTGTGTACCACATGTATGTCTGTGGAGGCCTGCAAAGGTGTGAGAGCCCTTAGAACTAGAGTTACAATTGGTTATGGGCTACCCTGGGTGCTGGGAATCAAACCCAGATCCTCTGGAAGAGTGCTCTTAACCACTCTTACCAGTTCTTAGTACTCATCATCAGAGAGGCTTCCTCCTGCCTAATGGGCACAGATGCAGAGCTCACAGCCAAACGTGAGGCAGAGAGAGCCCAAACTGGAGATCTCTTTTGGGTCCCTCCTGGATCCCGGGGAACCCAGCAGAAGAGGGGGAGGAAGGATGGTAGGAGCCAGAGGAGTCAAGGACACCAGGAGAACACAGCCTGCAGAATCACCTAAGCAGGACTCACAGGGGCTCACAGAGACTTCAGCGACAATCACGGAGCCCGTACAGGTCTGCGCTAGGTCCTCTGCATATATGTTAAGGTTGTTAGTTTGATGTTCTGGTGGGACTCCTAACAGTGGGATCTGGGGAATATCTTTTACTCCTTTGCCTGCTTGTGGGACCCTTTTCTTCCTACTGGGTTGCCTCTCCCAACCCTGATAGAGGGTTTGTGCCTAGTCCTATTGTAACTTGTTATGCCATCTTTGCTTCATATCCCTGGGAGGCTGGCTCTTTTCTGAAGGGAAGTGGAGGAGGAGTGGGTCTGGGGGAGAGGGCATGGGAGGAGTGGAGGGAAGGAAAATTGTAGTCAGGATGTATTGTATGAGAGAATAAAAAAAGTCTTCAGTGCTCTTAGCCATGGAACAATCCCTCACCTTCCAGTTTATTTATTTTTTGACATTTCAGTGGAAACCTCACATCCCCTGATAAAGGGTCCTCCTGCTGAACAGTGTTGGGCCTGAGGTTGCAGGAGTCACTTGCTGGATGGTCTCTGCTCCTGTCCCATGCCATTGAGCCTTCAGTGTGTATTTTCAGATGGCTGTGATTTAGGGAGTGTTGGCCAATGCTGGAGCAATGCTGCTTTCACACCTGTTTGGTATCGTATTGCCTGACACGCACTTCTGTAACACCTTTAATCCTCTCTGGCTCGGCTGTGTAATTATACACACCTCTTCTCAGCTCTGCCTGCCCCAGACCCCCAGATCATTGTCGGTCTCTCCCTCACCTTCCAGTGACCTCTGAAGGAGTTGTTACCTGGGAGGTAGATTTCTCAGCATTGAGGCATTGGCATTAAGAGCAATCATATGAGCCAGTGGGTATGTGTTGAGTTATCTGTGGGGCTGGTCCGCATTATGAGTGGTTAAGCAACCCCACATGATGTAATGGTTGGAAGTAGAGAAAGAGAATATACCTAGTTGGCATGCTGTGTCCATTACAATACACATGAGCCATAGATACGTGTTATGATTAAAATTAAAACTAATGACAATTTCCATTCCTTAATTGTCTAACCAAGTGTCAAGTGCCAAGAAGAATGTCTAGCCATGGGCTTTTGTCTTGATGACACAGATGAAGAAAATTCTGTTCAACAGTGCTGCTCTGAAGTGGGAATACTGAGACCTTTGCCAAGGCTCCCAGGGAGAGAGCAGAGCCTTGTCCTCTTCGTTACTGTTAACGGGTCTGGGGAAAGTGGTACATGAAGGTGGGGTAGGCACTGTGCACAGCAGGGCACAGTGTCTAAAGACCATACAAAGATGAGTGAAGCATCCTTCATGCTATGTGGGGTGGTAGGCTCATCCTTCCGGGAATGCACAATCCCCAGAGAGGAGAGGCAGAGAGGACCCTCCTGAAGACATGCCTTGCAGGAAGTGCTTATGGAGATGGTTCCACTAACCTTAAGGGGGGTAATATCACCTGCACATTATAGATGAGGAAATGGAGTCTCAGTCAAGGACATCCAGATGGAGGCTCTATGTGGCCATAAGTCAGGCATGAGGGAGCTGAGCACTGGGACCTGAGCAGGACAAGTTCGTGGAAGGATGGTGGCTGCATGCTAACAGGGCTTACACTGGGCATGAGACAGCTCTTTGGCTTTTAGAGAATTTGTCTAAAGTGCTGGGATTGAACCCATGCCAGGCATGTTTTCCACCACTGAGCTACATCCCGACTTCTGGAACCAAAATGGAGTTGCATCCAGTTATGAGGGCTAGGGAGCATCAGGTCAAAGCAAATACTCCTGTGTGAGGAGAAAGGCACTACAAAGACCTGCAATAGGGCAATGGGTGTGGAGATTTACTCTGGCCCACGAAATCAATAATAATTTTTGTTACTGGAACACCCACAAATCTGTCCATTTTACTATAAAAATGACCTCACCACACTATCACTTTGTGGCCATTGATGTTGTGACTGTTAGGGCTAGAGGTCACCAGATATTGTCCTGTGTGTAGGATTGTGTGTTCTGCACACACAGAATCCTCATGGGGTGGCTTTCTGTTACTATGACAAATGTCTAAGGTGGATCAGCTTAAGACGAGGAAGGGTTGGTTTTGGGTCATCAGCTTGAGATGAGGAAGGGTTGGTTTGTGGTCACAGTTTCAGAGGACTCAGTCTATGGCGGGTTGACCCTGCTGCTTTGGGGCCTGTGGTGAGGTAGCACCCTGTGGTGGAGAGTGTGTGGTAGAGGAAGCCACTCACCTTGCAGTAGCCTGAAAGCAGGGTAGAAATGAGGCCAGAATTCTACAATCCTCCTTGAGCACACTCCCCCTGATCTAAGACTGTAGCGGGAGTTTTGTCCAGTCTCGCCCAGGCCTGCAGCTGCTCAGACCCAAATAAACACACAGAGGATTATATTAATTAAAACTGTATGGCTCAGGCTTCTTGCTAGCTAGATCTTACATCTTAAATTAACCCATTTCCATAAATCTATACCTTGCCATATGGTTCATGGCTCACTAGTATCTTTATATCTTGCTTCTCATCATGGCAGGCAGCATCTCCTGACTCAGCCTTCCCTTCCCAGAATTCTCTCTGCTTATCCTGCCTATACTATACTTCCTGCCAATATATACTATACTTTTCTGGCCAATCAGCATTTTATTTATCAACCAAATCAGAGCAACACATTCACAGCATACAGAAAGACATCCCTAGCATAAGACTACTAAGTTCCATCTTTCAAAGCTCTGACCACCTCCCAGCAGTGCAAAGCCAATAACACCTGCACAATGGCAGTGGTTTAAGACCATCTAATTCACTGAAACAATCAGATATTTTGAGAATAATTCAATTTCTAAATTGAGCAAAACTTCCAACTTTTAAATCCATACTGCCCTATGAAATGGCACATGGACATTTCTTCAGGGCTGGACAGACCTATATTCTGTGTGGCTGGTAATGCTAGGAGGCTGTAGGTAGAGAGTCAGTTTTATTCTGTGTGCCTATCTCAGAGATAAATTTAGTGCCAGACACTGTGATCAAAGTCACCAGGATCAGCATTGCCAACACGTCATTGTATGTTTATGGTGGATGCCAACCCTCACCATGCAGTATCATCTGGACAAATTATAGGCCTTATTAGAACCTAGTTCCCAGGCTAAACACAGTCTGCTCCCAGCAGATCCATTCTATTGACTTCAGTTTTTAAGTCGCACAGGCTGATGTGTTTCTGGGCTTCTTAAGAAGGGAAAGCTTGTGGGCTTGAAAGAGGGCTCAGCCATTAAAGGCAAGGCTCACAATGAAAATGTCAAGAAGTAAGGCTTCTTGCCATGGGTCCTTCAGTTGAATTGAGAGCTAAAAACAAAGCAGCTAAATCCTGCCTTCTGCTCTCTCTCTCTCTCTCTCTCTCTCTCTCTCTCTCTCTCTCTGTGTGTGTGTGTATGTGTGTGTACATGCACTCACATGCATGAAAGCTAGACATGTGCTTTAGTGACAGAGACACACCTCTACCAAGACTCAGGCTTGTCTACAACCTGAGCTGCCTTCACATAGTTCTGTTACTTTGTGTGGCTTTATGAGGAAGCCCAGGCATTTTAAATCATGCTCCCCTGCAGGGATCACAAAAGCAGCATTTCCCCAGTACTGATACTGAGATGTGTGTCTGTACTGGTCCTGCAGTCATAGCCCACCTTATCAACATGCTCTGTGTTGCCTGGAGGAGCCTTATCAATGGGTTTCTGAATATTAGTCGTCTGTCATGTTGAATGACAATTCATTCATCATGGGCTCCAGTTCACATGATTAGATTTGGCTTTAGTCTTTCAATAGGACCTTTTGGTATTTCCTTTTGAAAAGAAAGATTTGTTTGTAGCTTTGTCTACTTGTGTGTGGGAGTCCTGAGAGGACAGAAGCAGGTACCAAATACCCTAGAGCTGAAGTTAACAGGTGGTTGTGACCTGCCTTGATGTGGGCACCGGGAACTGAACTTGGGTCATTTGGAAGAGTAGCACTTGGACTTAACCACTGAGCCATCTCTCCAGCCCCTTCATGCTTCCTCTTGACAGCTCTGATCTCCTTCCTGGGCACCTATGGTAACTTGCCTTCCAGCTAGTTTGCATTCAGGTGGGCCATAGCTTATCCCCTACTCACAAAACACACATGGTGCTGATGTGTGGCATTTGAAAAGCAAATTTCCAAACAGTGCGCCCTCTGTCTTCCACAGTGCAACACTGTTCTCAGGAAGAAATATGTAGAATATCCCTGTTGATGGGATGACTTCAGAGAGATGCGGAAACTAAACAGGATTGCCCAGTTAGAGAACACAGAGAAAGGAGGCTAGCTAGAGGAGAGACAAAGTGGAAAGGGGTGAGGCCTGGAAGGGCCTGGAACCATGCACCCCAGTACCTGTGTATGGGGGGGCTGGAAGGGCCTGGAACCATGCACCCCAGTATCTGTGTATGGGGGGGCTGGAAGGGCCTGGAACCACACACCCCAGTATCTGTGTATGGGGGGCCTAGAACACACACCCCAGTATCTGTGTATGGGGTGGCTAGAAGGGCCTGGAACCATGCACCCCAGTATCTGTGTATGGGGGGCTGGAAGGGCCTGGAACCACACACCCCAGTATCTGTGTATGGGGGGGCTGGAAGGGCCTAGAACCACATACCCCAGTATCTGTGTATGGGGGGCTGGAAGGGCCTGGAACCACACACCCCAGTATCTGTGTATGGGGGGCTGGAAGGGCCTGGAACCACGCACCCCAGTATCTGTGTATGGGGGGCTGGAAGGGCCTGGAACCACACACCCCAGTATCTGTGTATGGGGGGCTGGAAGGGCCTGGAACCACACACCCCAGTATCTGTGTATGGGGGGCTGGAAGGGCCTGGAACCACGCACCCCAGTATCTGTGTAGGGGGGGCTGGAAGGGCCTGGAACCACACACCCCAGTATCTGTGTATTGTGGGGGGATGGAAGGGCCTGGAACTATGTACCCTAGGCTGGATTTCCATCTCCTCCCAGTATCTGTGCCTTGGATACACGACTATGATTTCCCAGGGATGAGGCCTGCCCTTCCTATAGGAAGCTGTGAATTCCAGTATGGAAGCATTGCTTTATACAGTGAACAATGCTAAAACCATCCAAACCCCTCTACTACCTTTGTAACAGTAGAAGGGTAACTATGAGCTTTGTCCTGACTTAGTCCATTTCCTCCAGCATCCGTTAGCTGTGGTAAATAACACTGCATAGGAGGTGCTGTAATCAGGAGAGAAGACAGGGAGAGGAACAGCATGCTCAGTGTGTGTGTTAGCATGTCCTCACTCTCCTGGGCTCAGAAGTTTCCTGATCCATAGAACTTTACATACTAACAACTGAAAAGTTCTAGGTAATTCAGGAGACTCTCTCTCTCTCTCTCTCTCTCTCTCTCTCTCTGTGTGTGTGTGTGTGTGTGTGTGTGTGTGTGTGTGTGTGTGTGTGTGTGTCATGGTGCCCTAGGAAAACCCGGCAGTGAACATTAAGATGAGCTGAAGTTGACTGGAAGAACATGGCATCATTGATGCATGGGGTGGTGAAGCCTGGATGGAGAGGGAGGGATGGAAAAGAGAACCAGCAACATCTGCCATGTTTTAAAGCAAAACCCAGTGAGCTCTCCAAATAACTCAGATGCATCCCAGACCACTGCTTGTGTTTGCTTACTGTATTAAAGTGAGTGATTTATTACCCACCTGAGGCTGTAAGAGAGGCCTAGGGATACAGTTAAGCAGAGGACTTACCTAGCATTCAGTATGCCCCTGGTTAGAGCGCTGTTATCCAGAAATAAAAAAACAAAAACAAAAACAAAAAAAAAACTGAGGTGCTAAAGGGGTACAGGGCCCCAGAAATTCAAGACTTTCCTTGTAGTTTGGAAACCATGTTGACAGTTTTCTCTCCCTCAGTGTTCACCTTCAGTGACTTGGGAGAAAGACAGTGGGGCATAAGCAGGGGAATGGTCATCTCTTGTCAGCTATGAAGTGATGGCTGACACCCCATCTTCCTCCACTGATCTCTGTCATGCTTGTCTGTTGGGAGTGACAGAGTGCAGGACTCTCGCCTGGATGCCTCTCTGTTCTCCCAAAGCAGAGGGTGGGAGGTGGGCTGACTCTGCTTCCTGCTCCCACCCACTTCTCTTCAAAGTGCGATCACTGAAGGCTGTCCCTGAGGCTTGGGCAGGATTGGGAGTAACTAAGGGAGGCATTTGAAGATTGAGGGCTAATTATTGATAGTAGTATCCTAGGGAAAGCCCCCGGAAGTTAAGGTCACCCTGTACTGCTGCTCCATGACGTCATGGCCTCTCTGAACATGGAGCACACTCTTTCTATGCTGTTCTCCAGGTCGGTTTTCGTCAGGCCTGCCCCGGCCACAGCACCCACCCCTCCATTCCAAGTATCTAAGTTCCTAAGCCTAAGTTACCAAGACAAGAACTGTAACAGCCTGCAGGGCAGCCTAGGGAAACTCCTGGAAGCTGGGATGAGGCTGAGTGGCCTGAGCTCCATGGTGGGAAGTTCATGATGGTCCTCCGGTACCCAAGTGAGATGATGCTAGAGAACCATGTTGTGTAGCTCAAAAGTCATTTGAAATAATGAAATAATGATGCCTGAGCTCGAGGCTAGCAGTCTACTAATTAATGTGAGTAAGAGCTTCACCAGCTGTTCTCTCTATCTGCTGTCTCTAAACACAGAATGTGCATCCAACCAGCTACTGCCAGTCCTCAAAAAGCATAAATGTCAATCCTCAGTGCCAGGTGCCCTCTCGATGGAGATCCTGACCACTTCCTTTGACTTGTTTTTAAACCTTGGCTCCTCCTGCTTACTGGGAATAACAAATGTGCCTGTTCCCAAGTCTAATCATGATACAGGGGGATGCGCTGGGAAGACCAACAGCATGAGCCCCAGTACACTCTCTGGAGCCATCTCCCCCTCTTCCTCCTCCCCTTTTTGAGAAAGGAAGGCAACTGACTGCGTCTTTCCTGACCTAGGACTAATCTCACTTTATTAACCTGAAATCTGGTTTGATTTTATTTTTGAGACAGTATCTCACTGTGTAGTCCTGGCTAGCCTGGAACTCACTAAGTAGACCAGGCTGGCCTCACAGAGATCTCTGTGCTTGCCTCTGTCTCCCAAGTGCTGGATTAAAGGTGTGCACTGCTACCCCAGCTCTGAGAAATGTAGCAGGAATCTTAACAGATCTTATTAATAAAATCAAACCTGAGGCCAGTTATTGGGGTGAACGCTGGAAGATCAGAGACACAGAACAAGCCATAGTTTCTTCACCTCCTTAGCTGATCCTGTTTCCTCAGACTACAAGCTTCTGTGTCCTCATCCCAATGGCTCTCAGCTGAACTGCTGCTCAAAAGCCTGAATGCTAAACCAGCCAAATGCTTAACCAGCCAAATGCTTCTAGTTTCTGGTCTTCACGCCTTATATAATCTTTCTCATTCTGCCTCCACTCCCTGGGATTAAAGGTGGGTATCACCATGCCTATTTGTTTACAATGTGGCCTGGTTCTGCCTCCCCAGTGCTGGGATTAAAGGCGTGTGCTACCACTGCCTATGCTCATGTTTAATATTGTAGCTGTCCTGTTCTCTGACCCCAGATAAGTTTATTAGCCTGCACAATATTTTTGGGAACACAATACCACATTTCCCCTGTTTTTGTCTAAAATTTAAAAAAGCTTATAACTAATACAAGAAAAATCATATCTAATAAGTATATACAATATACACAGTCAAGATTACATTAATGATGTCTAGTCCATTAACATTTGACAGATTCAGGCGAAAAACTCCATTATATATAACAATGTCCAGTCCAGTACATTTGATAAACTCAGACAAAAAAATTTTCACTACTTATCCTATTTAAAACAAGTAGTTCCTTTTTAAAAGTAGAATCAAAAATTGATATTTTTCTTATCATATTCATATTCTTTTTTCTTTTCACAAAAGTTTCAATAATCTACCTTTTGTCATTTTTATATCTTTCCCTTTTTCTTTTTAGTGTAGATTCAATGATCTACCCATTTATCCTATTTTTCTTTATCTTTTTTCTCAGAGTAGATTAAGTGATCTACCTCATATCTATATTCTCCTTTTTCTCTTTTAAACAAAAACTCTATTTTTGGGTTGTCAAGTCCTGTATCATTTGTCCAGCCACTGCATAATGAGAAAGTGCAGGGCTTGTTTCAAGTCCTTGTTCAAGTAGTCTGTCAGGCTGGATCATCTCAACTAGCCATCTCAAAATTGTCCTGAATAGTTTGTCATCCAAAGCTGATCTTTTTGTGGTGTTAATCAGATTAATGGCTTTATCATAGTCCATGTGGAATCATCGTTGTGGGATCCTGTCATCATTCCAATGCTGCTCCTATTAAACATTTGCTTAATTGTTTGGGCCTATGATCTGCTGATTTTAATTTGATGTAAGTCCCGAACCTATTGAAATCATCACTTACCTATTGAAATCATCACTTATGGGGCTCTAAGTTTAATTAATAAAATGGTTCCTCTTGGTCACAAACAACAACATCTATACTAATCTTCAAAGAAATGGGCCTGTAAAACCTTTAGCTAGAAGATGATTTTAACCTAGCAATGACTGACCAAACCCTTTATAGCTACTGTAGAGGCAGGCTCTGGTTAACAACCCACGGCTGAGAGCTCCCTTCACAGGGCAAGTGAATTTTCAGCAGCAGCGGAAGGAAGGCATGGGGAGTTGGTTTCTGTTTCCTGCTCTTTGAGACCCCTTACCGTTTGAACTTGAAGCCAGAAGGAGAGTTCAGCTCACTGCTCTGCGAGCTGTTGAAGTCTTGGCCCCCAAAGGAAACCTGATCTTTGTCTAAGTGGCCCTCAGGTGTGGGCTGAGAGCTGCTAGGAGCATTCAGAGGAGGGCTCCCTAATGCCTCCTGGAGCCCGTGCCTGGTGACCTCTGAAATAAAAGCATAGCCGGGAAAAGATAAGGCTTCATGCATGATCTACAAGACGGTTTCTGGTGATCTTCAAGATATCCACGTCTAGAGCACCCAGGGCCAGAAGGGTAGGGGCTGGCTATAAGGTGGGAGGACCACCCAGTGTTCCAGGGACATTGAAGATGGACTTTTGGCATTTTTGGTTCCTCTACTCCTCCCCCTGCCCCCAGTCGGCCTTTTCACTTTTCTGACTTCTGGAAGAGCAGGCTTCTGTTTTGAAACTGTCACGCTGGAGCAAACTGGGCAGTGGACGGCTGCTGCGGAGACAGGCTGTGTTTGTTAGTTTTCCACGACTGAGTCAAGAATGTGGCAGAAACAGCTTAGTGGGAAAGCTTTACTTGGGTGCACAGTTTCAGAGTTCCCATCATGGTTACTTGGCTCTGTGTTTCCAGGCAGATTGTGAGGAAGTCCCCCCGACTTGGCAGTGTGTGAGGTGGCAAGTGGCTCATCCCTGGATGGTCAGGAAGAGGGGATACAGGTAGGGACCAGGGTAACAAATAATCCCCAACGACAAGCCCTGAGGGACCGACTCTTCCTAAGCAGGCCTCATCTCCTACTTCCTGTTTCAGCCCTCTGAAGATACCATCTCAAGGGAATAAGACATTCATTATGTTAGAATCCTCAGAGTTTAATCATCTCTGGAATGTGGGTGATCAGTATTGGACCTGCAGGTGCGGCGGGCACTTCAACTTATGTCCACTCTGGGAATTCCAACTGTCTGCCATATTTACCGTTAACAATCATGCCTCTAATGCAGATATAAAACAAGTGAAAAATACTTCCTCTAACTTATTAATTAAAAGGGAACCAGGTAAAAAAGAATGAGCTAAGGATCTGTATCCTTAGAATCTGACTTGTCTATCCACATGTGTCCTGGATGGGTATGAGTATAGCCTAACACAAAATGACAAACTTATTTAAAACATTACAAGATTTATTTTATTTTATTTTTTGGGGGGTGATAACTTTGTGCTATTCTGTTGGAAACTTGGGCATGCCTGGTACATGAATGTGACTGGGCTGTTCCTCTGTCTTCATTGGCATGGCCTCTACATTTCCGAGAAAATAGTTTGACCTTTCATTTTGAGAGTGTGCAGGAAATGATAAATGTGTTTGGGATGCATTGCCTTTAGGTGTTCCTGTTGCTGCGTCTCAACCCTGCAGTGTTACATCATGATTTTAACAAAGTCCTCATCAAGCCTTTGGAAGATCTGCCTTACATCGATCAAAGCTCAGGAAATTCTGGTCTCACCTTTGATCTTCTGAGACTCTGTGGAAGCAAGCTTTGCATGGCCAGGTGGGTAAGGTTTGCTGTGCAGATATCTCTTTTGAGATGGGGTCTAATGATGCACAGGCTTTGCCCTCAGCCTGAGATCTTCCTGCCTCAGCCTTCCAGCTGCTGGAGTTAAGGATGTTAGTAAACAGTTAAAGACTGACACAATCCTGCCTAATACAGTCTTTTGATACAGTTGTATCTAAATACAAAGCCCCCATCCCCCTTTGTAATTAGAGAGTTTTCTCATACTAGGGCAAGGCAAGAACTTTTCTCCATGTGGAGTTTCTCACTATACTCTCCGGGTCAAAAGGGCATATTTTGGGGTAGCATAGTTTGGTCTCCTACCGTTGTGTTGTGGAGTGATGGATCAACACCCCGTTCAAGGGGAAATGAACTCACATTTGTTGGTGCTTCTGTTTCCTTCATTGATCTTCTGGATCCTAAGTTGATTCCATTTCTCAAGATGAAGAACCCCTCCTTGTATGTCCAGACCTGAAAAACAAGCAAACCCCAAATATTCCGTCAAAATCTGCTTAGTTCCTGTGCTGTTGTTTGTCTCTCTGTCCCTGTCACACTTGAGGAAACTCTCTGGGAAGAGGATGGGAGTTGGCCCTTTAAGAACCCCTTCCTTAAGCTGGCCCAGGGGACTGGCAAAGTCAGTTCAAAAGAAGATCAAACTTCAAACCACTAAATGGTTTTTCTTAATTGTCATAAGGAATCCAAAAAATCCAGAGTCCAAAAAAAAATCTCTCCAGATTCCTAAAGCAGAAGAAACAACTTTAAATTGTCTTGCTTTTAGACTCTCCTAAATCACAGTTCCCAGGCCTACCCCCATCCCCCCACCCCCTTCCTGGCCCTGTCTCACCCTCTGGGTTCCTCCTCATCCCGTCAGCACTCCAGAATCCGTAAACTCAGTTGTCTCTTAAAATTAAGCTTCCTGAAGAACAGACTAAATGCCTTTCTGTGGACGGCAAACTCTGGTCTCTGAGCTCAAAGTCATAGTCAAATCTCTCCAAAGCCCAGACGGGATAGGGAGAAATTTGCAGAGAGACTTAGGTAGTTTTATCAGTATGTGATACAGGATTTACCCATCTGCATTAGCAGGTTTGTGTGTCTGTGGGAACCTCGGAGCAGCCACAGATACTCTGGAGGATGATTTAAAGAACCCTGAACACCCTGGGAAACCTGGTGTTTTAGCAGGAGCTTTAGCAAGGCAGTAAATGCTGAAAAAGATCTTTGCATCTTTATCCTCCAAAGACTTGCCTGTAAATATAGACCAGACTAATTCAGGTGCAAAGCAGAGTCCCTGCAGGACTTCAGACTGGCTGGTTCCAGACAGCATTCAGGAGGTCCTGAAGCTGACAGGCCAGCTCTCTTCCTACATTTACAAATACACACTCCAGACCCAAAGCTGGCATTTGCCATGGTGGCACAGGGCCATACAGGAAACCACCCATTGACAGCAGTACAGGAAATGACACACGGACAGACTGAACACCTTGCTGGGCACTTTGAAAACAGTTTAGGACAAAAACCAAGACAGAGACTGGAAGAGACGTAAGGTCTTATGGGGACAGCAGTGAACTACCAAACGTCAGGACACTCCTACTTCAGTCAACTCTGAAGAAGGGACTCTGTTACTAAGGGTGATGGAAAGGAATGGCTCTGGCCTGCCTCAGCAGAAAAGAAAATAGGATAAATGAAGTGTTAGGGACCAAGATGTCAGGAACCAAACATGAACCATAGAAAGTACTAGCTAAACCAAAGAACAACTCATAAGCCCTTTCCCAGAGCAGTAACCAGAGGCCTCCCAAGATAAGAGAACATCCCACAGTAAGGTGCCATGACAACGGAAGGTAAAGAGCATTCTAGGGTCAGGCAGCCTAGCAACAGAATATACTGCCCCTGACCAGTGACCTTAGCCGATATCTCGCAGGTGCACTATCTGCCTCACACGTCTTGCACCCCTTCCATGTTCTACATGCCCCCTTTCCCTTTCCCTCCTTCCTGCCCCTCCCCCCTTATGCTATATAAGCCATGTGGAGAACAATAAAGATTGGCGGCTTGATCAGAATACTGTCTTGTTGCTGTCTGTGTCGCCCTGTCCTTTCATTCTCTCCCACAGGTGGGTGGCCCCGTTGACACCCTGCTGGCCGGGGCAATGAAGTGATGGGTCAATGTCATCTCAGAGAGACGTCTAAAGGTGAGGGAGTTTCCCCGGTTGATTTGCTTTAAATAAATACTTCTTTCAAAAAAGATTGACACATGCCACTCAAAACATGCCATGCTGGCATAAGGGTCATTTTGAGCTGAGACAATTGAGAAACAGCATGCAAAGGAAATTTGACCTTCCAAGTGTTGCCTAAAAACAAGCACAGATGTCCCTCTGTAAAAGTGACACAGGTTTCCATTTGTTAGTGAGTTCGCCCCCACCCCCCCACCCCCCACCAAAAAGAGAATGGGCTCTTTGTTTGCTTGTTTGTTTATTTTTGTTTTTTGAGGCAGGGTTTCTCTGTGTAACAGCTCTGGCTGTCCTGTAACTCACAGAGATCCACCTCTGCCTGCTATATGCTGTGATTAAAGACATGGGCCATGGGGTTGAGCAGAAACCACCTATTTGGCCCACGTTAGCCTGATTGCATAGTGCTGGGACAAATGCCTGAGAAAATAAAGGTAAAATGAATTTTTTTGGTTCATGTTTTGAGCCTGTGGTTATTTAGCTCCTCTGGCCTCTGGTGAGGCAGACTATCAGAGCAGAACAGCATGGCCAAGGAAGGCTGCTCAGCTTATGGTGGCCAGGAAACAAAAGAGAAAGAATCCAAACCTTTATGGGCAATGTCCCCAGTGAGTCACCTCCAACCAGGCCCCACTTTCTACTTCCTGCTATTTTCCAATAACATCATAAAACTAGGAATGCAAAAATGGACCCATCCATTGAGTAGGCCAGAACCCTTATAATGCAATCACTTCCTGGAAGTCCCATCTTTGAACATTTCACTGGGGATCAAGACTTTCAGTCCATGAGTTTTGGGAGAACATCTCATATACAAACAAACCATACAGGCCTAGACCCTGAGAACCAGCCACACCATACTATCTACAGTCACATGACTTGGTGCTGGGCTTCTGTCTTCACTGGCATGATCATATGACAGCTCGCTGGGGAAACTGTTATCTAGTACCATAGCTTCCTCAGGTTTCTTTGAGTCTTTCGTTTTGAATTTGTTACAGGGAGCCCACCAGAGGTGACCACTAGACACAGTTTATAGCAAATTGAAAGTCTTTATTCCAGCCAGCTGGGACTACACTTGGGTATTTGGACACAAGTGTAACGCCAAGCATTTAGAGCAAGGGACTTTTAAAGGCAAAAATATATTATAAAGGCAATGATACATTCTGGTATCTTGATCCACAGCTGCAGGTTTGCTCAGGCAAGCAGCTTAACAGAAGCTAAGATAAGAGTTAGATGGAGGGGGAGGTTTGTACAAGCAGAAGCTAAGTTAGCTGGGCCATCTTGATTTCAGGTTCCTAGAATAGAGTTGGGTAATTTTCCATAGAATTCTCCATCAAGGAGATCAAATTCTGGTTAAGCCTGAAATGGTTTCAGCAAGGATACAAGATGGAGAAACCTCTGCACTGTCTTGCACTGTTAGAAATTTTTCACCTGGTTGTTTCTATTGCTTATCGGCTGTTGCACTATGGGCCTTCCCCAATCCCAATCATGACCTTGCTTTAAACTTTCCCTCAATTAAAAACTTCATCTTTGCCTTAAAGCTTCTTATTGTACTGTCTATATGCTTTCCTGTAGTATACCTTATTTCTCCAAGAGTTCTTATATTTGTAGATGTTGTTCTTTTTAACCATGATATTTGGATTTTGCTACATTTTGTCAGATGCTACAACTGGCTTATAAGGGAAGTCACAGTGTAGGGACACATATAGATCAGGAATAATGACTGCAGAAATAACTTTTTCTTTTTCTTTCTTTTTTTTTTTTTTTAAAGGGAAGGCAATAGGCAGTTAGAATTTATTTACATCTAGAGACAAAAATTACCAGCATTAAGAGAGTAGCTTTCAGTTATTGTAACAAATACTCCAGATGATCAACTCAAAAAGACAAAAAGTTTACTGTGGCTTCCTAGATTTTGATGTTTGTTCTAAGTCCTTACATCAGACACACATACTAGAAGGGAAAGACCACTGACCCAAATCATGGCCAAATTAAATAAAGCAAATTTTATTTGTGCACCCAGGTTGTCTCTCCCTAAGGTTCAAGAGATCAGCCTCGGACATGGAGAAAATAAGGGTTTTTATAGCTTCAGGAGTAGGGGGTTTCCAAATGGGGATTTGGTAGGCAAATAGTTGGTATGGTAGTATTGTGTTCCCCAAAATATTGTGCACCCTAATAAACTTACCTGGGGTCAGAGAACAGAACAGCCACTAGATATAGAGGCCAGAAAACAGTGACACACACACCTTTAATCCTAACATTCCAGAGGTAGAGATCCTCCTAGATCTCTGAGTTCAAGGCCATACTGGAAACTGCTAGGCATGGTGACTCATGCCTTTAATCCCAGGAACTGATGGCAGAAAGCAGAAAGGTATATAAGCCGTGAAAAACCAGGAACTAGAGCCTGGTCAAGCTTTTAGGCTTTGAGCAGCACAGATCAGCTGACAGGCATCCAGTCTGAGGAAACAGGATCAGCTGAGTGAGGAATTGGTGAGATGAGGAGGCTGTGACTTGTTCTGCTTTTTTGATCTTCTAGCATTCACCCCAATATCTAGCTTCAGGTTTTTTTGTTTTGTTTTTTTTTTTTTTTATTAATAAGACCCTTTAAAATTCGTGCTACATGCTGGGTGGTGGTGGCACACGCCTTTAATCCCAGCACTCAGAAGGCAGAGCCAGGCAGATCTCTGTGAGTTTGAGGCCAGCCTGGTCTACAAAGCGAGTTCCAGGAAAGGCACAAAGAGAAACCCTGTCTCGAAAAACAAAACAAAACATAAAGAATCATGCTACAAGTTTGGGTTACAGAAACAGAACATAAGCATAACAAGTTGGTCATAACAACCTCCTGAAACAAAGACATGGTTGCAAGGTGGTCACAACAAGGTGGTCGTAACAGGGTGGCCATAAGAAGGTGGTCATAACAAGGCAGTCATAACAAGAGGCGATCATAATAACCTTTTGAAATAAGGGCATGGTTGTTGTTTCCTGGAACAGGCAAGCAGTACAGAACCATTTGTAGTTAAGGTTATATATGGAGCATAGCCCAATCCTTGAGAAATATTTAATCATAAACAGATATGAACCTAGTTTGTCTTTACTATAAAATGGCTTTTAAGCCTAAGATGGAGGCAGACTGGTTTACCACTTACTGTGAAATGTTTGGAATTTAAAGTGGTAGTACTAAAATCTCTGTCTTTTGTAGCTGAAATATTATACTAATAAAGTTCCAATAAATTCTTTTTCAGAGAGAGTGATAAGGAGACAGGGAGGGAGGAAGAAGAGAGGGAGAGAGAGAGAGTGAATATGACTGGCCACATTGCCTTTGGGCTGTGTTGAGCTAACCCATCATAGCAGGAAATACAGCAAAGCCACCCATCTTGTGATCAGGACACAAAGAGCACTAGAGAGCAGGAGAAAGAGACTGAGATCCCACAAATACTTTTGAGGGTGTCCCCAATGACCTAAGACCTCTCACTCAACCTAACTTCCTAATAATTTCCACCACTTTCTAACAATGTCAACCTGAGGACTATCTTTAGCACAAAGGCCTTTGGGGAACATTCTAGATCCAAACCTCTAGCACACAGCTGTGTGCTCTCAAACTCCTCAGAATTGATAATAAAACACAGGATGCTGAGTCAGGATCAGATGAGCCATTCCAGGTGACATCAGCTTTCACATACACATAGCCTGCTCTCTGGGTGCTTGCTGCATGGTTAATGGAGTTCTAGGGCATTTTCTAGACATTGCTGCATTTCATCTTTACACCTTAAAACAATGATTATTACAATTTCCTCTTTTTGAAATGAAGAAACCAAATCTCAGTAGATTTTTGAAAAACAGCAGAAATGTTTAATTCAAATGTGCCGTGTGTACTTGGTAGTGTAGACAGACATCATGGGCTGAGAGAAAAATTATGGAAGCTGTCAAAACCATAAAGAAAAATCCTAATGGCAAAGAAAGACAGCCATTCCTGGATGCCCTGCTGTCCTCAGGGTGCCACGCAGCACTGTGCCTGGGGTTCTTCAGCTGTCTTCAGCCATCTGTGCCTTCCACAGCCCTTGTGCTACTTTGGATCTGTGTAAACGGAAAACCATACAACCAAGTCCAACCCCAGCCTACAGCCAATGCCAGGGAATTCAGGGTGGGGACTTTGGTTTTGAACCCCTTCGCAGATGCACGTACATTAGTGTTACAGATCATTGATGATGGCCTTCATATGTGTCTCCTTTTTGAATTCTCCTTTGAACCAGTTTAACACCTTCCAGGGTTCTAGTCATTGGCGGGTACACTTAAAATCTGAGGCCACGTGTGCTTTATATATTTGTATGAAAGTCATTTTTTTTTTAAACCAGTTTGAAAAAAAATGTCTAACAGTGAGATAAGAGTTTAATGTTGGAAGCAATTCATGTTTTGAGCCCCAGAAAAGATTAGCCGGCTCACCTCAGGCTCTCCCTGCTCTCAAGTGATTAGATTTTATGACCACATACCTGACATTCCTCTGGCCATGTGAAGCCTGATTGTTTTCCTTCTGGAGTTATCTGATAGCAGGGCTGTCAGCTAAGTGCTGGCTGAGCAATTAGGCTTGCTATCGTCTTCCTGACTAAACCGCCAGTGCAAATATTTAACAGCGGGAAGGGACTGGAGGGAAATAGGGGCCAATTAATGGGGAGATAATTTGATGATACAATGTAATGAGGGTGAATTCTCACCGAAGATGTTTGAGTGCAGATGCAATTAACTTTAAATTAACCCTTTAGGCCTTTGGAAGTTCCTCAGCCACCACATCTTCAAGGCACCCTTGGGGCCTTTGGGGCCTTGAGACTCCTGTAGTCCAAATACTGTGCTGTGTAGATGGGATCAGGTTCTTAGCACAAAACAAAACAAAAACAAAACAAAACAAAACAAAGGGGAAAAGCTCAGAAGATGATCAGTTGGGGCCTCCAGAATCAATCCCAAGCAGTTTAAGTAAAACAAAACTTTGTCAGGTCACATGGTAAATGTACAGGGGCAGTGTGAGTTTTCAGGTGTGGCTGAGAGACTAGGGTTAGACAGGCACCCAGGGGGAGAGGGGCATTGGCTAGGTAATAAAGGTGGTGAATTTCCAAGATGGACTCTTCTTCCTCTCCCTTCTCCCCCACTCCCTCATTTGAGACACAAGCCTAGCTGCTTAAAACAAAGGCTCCTTAGGTTTTTCTCCCACCAGCAGGCACACTGCTGATGGCTGGCTCCACAAGTTCAAGGCAGGATCAGGACGTGCTACACAATAGTAGTGGCCCAACCATCCTGTTTTTCTTCAAACTGACCAACCCTTAGTTGGGGAGGAAAAGTCTTCAGAGACAGTCTCAGCCCTTGGAGAAGAGACGGGGTTCCTGGCTTCCTGAGTCCCTACTCTGCTTTGCAGAGGGTCATTTCCACTCTTTTCTTCACCTGCTGGGTCTGCCTGCTCCTCTTTGTGGTGTTTGAGATTCCTCCAAGGTGACCTGTCCCACTTGAGATTTTTCTTTTAATTCTTTAATTGGTAGGAAAAAAAAAAAAAAAAAAAGAACCCGATCAAGATTCCTACCCTGCACTGTGGCTGCCTCAGGGAGCTCCAAAGATCCAGAGACCAGTGCTTTCCCCTTTGTTGTGATGCCTTGGGGATTTGATTTTTAAAGACTATCCCTTTGAAAGCCTGGGCCATTCCTATCTTGCCATCTCCTTCCCCAAGTCAAGGGGGAAAGAATCCAGTTCGGACCAGCTCCTCCTGGCTGCCGTCTTTGCTTAAAGCAAAGTCTCCCCATTTATTTTGGTTGGATGCCATGACTTGACGTGGCCCAGTCACTATGTCCTGGAAGATGTAACATTTTGAATGGGCAGGTGAGGGGCACATGTCTAGTATTGTGGTTCGTGCTCCAACATTCCCACGTCCTATCCAACACACAAAGCGGGGAGGGGATCACAGAAGAAAATCACGAGACTTAACTACAGGGAGACCAAAACCACACACAAATAATAAACATGGTTAATTGAAACTTTCAGCTTAAAGTTTTTGTCAAACTTTTCTGCAAACAACATCATTTTATTTTACATTTAATTAATTAAATAATTTATTTAAAGTAGTCCTACCTCTTAGGAGTCACACAGTCACTTCTAAAGTTGTCTGGTTAATTGGTAGCTAAAAACCATCCATCCATCTATCAACCACTAATTATGAATCAGTTCTTATAGGCTGGGCCATAAACTGAATGATGGGGGAATACAGGAATAAAGATTGCATCGTCACTGCCAAGGAGAGAGAACATTATTGCCTTTTAACTGTCTTTATTCTTCACCATTAGATAATCTGCTGAGAGTAGAATTCTGCCAGAAATTCGCATGAGTTATATAGAACTTGATGATGTCTAGGACGTTGGAGACCGTTTGTTCACGTCACACATTTGCACTGGCTCTCTCAATTCAGATTTTCTTCACTCCTCCATCTGTACCATCTCTCATTCATTTGAGAATACCAAGGGTTTGGCAGTGTCTTCTGAGATTGTTGTAGTGAAATGTTCCTGGTAGAGTCATATTAGATCTGTGACAGGAGGGATAGAAGCAACTGCTGGAGGTGCCAGAAGGCCAAACCGTTAGAAGAGGATTGTTACTATTGAAGAACTGGCCTAAGTGACTCTCACGAATCGTGTCGTGTAATACAGCAGTTTTGTAAAGCATGACCTATTGTTATCACCATTTCCCAGACGAGGAAATGAGCCTTCCCAGCGTCCCACACCCACTTGCACACAGAGATTAAGTTACTCCAAGTCACACAGCTAGAAGAAGCTGAGCTGGGATTTGAATGAATAGTGTTTGGTTCCAGAAGCCCTGTTCTCAATTGCCTTATTACAATGACTTCAGGGGGGGAGGGGGAGGAAAGCCAGCATGTCAAGAACTTGGAGAAGTAAAGGAAAAAGAAGTGAGGTAAGACAGCTGGAAGAGAAGAAGAGGGAGACAATAGAAGACTCTGTAGGTCTAATAGAACCGAGCTTTATGTGGCTGTTAAAGGGTCTAGCAAGGTCTTGATGAGGTTTATGTTTTCAGAAGATACCTTTACTTGGTAGGCTGAACAGAGACAGTGGACTGTTAATATTCTGACCTGCCCCTTGGCGCCGCCCTGTGTCCTGATGTAAAAGCCTTTTAAGGCAAACTCTGCCTCTCTCTCTCTCTCTCTCTCTCTCTCTCTCTCTCTCTCTCTCCACTCCCACGAGTTGTGTACCCTTTGACCCCCCTCTCTCTCTTTCCCTCTTCTTTCCTGTCTTCTCTTTGTATCTCTATTATAATAAATGATTTTTTCGAGGATGTAGCATCTGGCTTGTGACTGTCCACCTGCCCCCACCCTGTCATGCCCACATGGAGTGGGTCACCCGCCAGCCTGCCACTGCATCTGCCCAGCATGCCAACATGGTTCCCTGCACGTGCAGGATACCCTCAGGGGCCCCGAGTAATAATTAAAAACATGGATGGCATGACTTGAATCAGGGAGATTGGTTAGAGGAATGGTAATACAACTGTCCAGGTGAGAAGGACCATGGAGTAAAGGCGGTCATAGTTAAAATCCCATAGATGGGTGGACTCAAGAGATAAAGTACAAAATTCCCTGTTTGCGGTGACTAGTTCTAGGGAGAAAGTAAAAGTCTAGTGTTATGGATTACAGACATCCACGGCTCATGGTTTACAAAAGTAGATGTATGATTCATGGTGTATGAAAGAGGATAAACCCATGGTTTATGAAAGTGATGTATCCAAGGTTCATAGAGGTGGATCCATGATCTATGAAATTGGATGGACTTATTGTAAGGATTCTGTCCTTAATCACGTCATCAGCCTGTGATGGCGGCCCAGCCTAAAAAAGCAGGCCAGCCCTCTGTGTGTCTCCCTTTTCTCTTTCTGCTCTCTTCTCTCTGTGAGGTCTCTCTCTCTCTCTCTCCCAATAAAGTTCTAGAAAGGTAACTATGCCTCATGATTTTCCTCCAGCACACTCCT
Organism: Onychomys torridus; assembly: GCF_903995425.1. Taxonomy (NCBI): domain Eukaryota; kingdom Metazoa; phylum Chordata; class Mammalia; order Rodentia; family Cricetidae; genus Onychomys; species Onychomys torridus. The sequence continues at coordinate 658,010 of NC_050462.1, forward strand.
CCATTGGCCAGCCACGAGCAGTGCCAATTTAACCAACACCTATGACCTATAAAACTGGATGGGCATTGGTCCCATCCTCTGAGCTAGGGGCACAGAATATAAAAACTTAGCAAAACAGTTATTTTTATATATCACACAAAGCAGAAATACTTTGACACAAAGTTCCCCTTTCAAAAACTTGTATTTTGTAAAATTCCTGATTGTTGGACTGGAGACTGATGCTTGCTTAGGGAAGGGACTTCCTCTTTAAGGATAGTGATGCTTCCTGCTCTTCCCCGAAGTGCTCTCCTGGAGTTGGGAGGCTGGGGGAGATGGAAATGGAGTACTTTCTAGATGGGGTGGTGATGGGAGCCAGGGTATCTATGTCCCTGAACACGGACAACTCAGACAGTGTTTGCAGCAGAGGCAACAGTGTGGAAAGATAGGAACTGTGAGTTATACTCTGGAGGACTTGAACTTTCTCAAGCTTCACCCTGATTCCAGGGCTTGAAGACAGTTTATACTTTGGGTGTTAGCCAGATTTCTTGAAGAAATGACTCCCTTGGCTTCACATTTTCTACCTCAATATCCCTGTTTTCAACTATATACGTAAGTATATAAAATATTCACACATATACATACATGAATGCATAGTTGCATGTATGTGTATCTATATAATTTAGACATACTTGTAAATAATAATAAACCCAAGAAAGACCTATATGATGATCCATTTTATAACCAGTGTCATCTTTTACATTTTGTGATGTTGTTGCCTTTGATCACACACAACTGACTATCTTCAGACTTGCTCCAAACCAGAATCATTGCCGGGACAAGGTAAGCACACAGACAGGGAGGGAGTGGGCCCAGAGGAACCACTTTGTCTTTTTAAAACAACTTTCCTAGGCTAGAGATTCTTGTGTTGTTCTTGGTGGTGTTCTTGCCTCAGTTGGGAGGAAGAGAAAGAGACATGTCACAGTTGGTCACCAGCAGTAGTCTGTGTAGAAGGCAGGTCTGATCATGGAGTCAATTTGTAGAAAGCAGGAGTTGGCAGCTTTTTCTGCAAAGGGCCATAGAGTAAATATCTCCCACTATAGACCCTGTTGTCTATATTACAAATGCTCAACTCTGTAATACAGTGTGGAAGGAACCACTGCAATACATAAATGAATGGATGGGACTTGTACTCAGAGAGGCCGAGGGCTAGATCTGGATAAAGGGCTGTGGCTTGTCAATCTTTTGCTTAAAATACTTTAGTGCTGTGCCTGTGCCCTTTCAATTGAAAGTCAAAGTCCTTGCCTGCAGGTAAGGCCTGCTTGACTGGCCTCTGCCACACATAGTGGATTTTCTTCTCACACTGGTCCAGCAGACCACAGACTCTCCTGCTGCTCCTCAGACTTTCTTCTCTCCTCCTACCTTGGGAAATTTCTTCTTCCTTAAACTGTCTTCCAATACTCTGTCTTTTCTTGCTTATTTATATCCAACATATTCTCTAGATGTTGGTTTAACCTCTTCCTCAGGAAATCTTCATCTGTTTCTGAAAAGGTTATCAAAAGCTCTTGATAGCAGATACAGACATTAGCTGAGGGCATTAAAAACAAAGGATATATTTTCCTGAGATGGACAGCACAGAGCCAGGTGCGGTGGCATACACTGTTAGTTCCCACACCTTCCCAAGCAGCCCACCCACTGGGGAACAAGTGTACAAATGTCTGAGCTGTGGGGACGTTCTCACTCAGTCCACGACGAAGCATGGCCTCCTTGGCCTTTGCTTACTTCTTTGTTTTCAGGGTGAGGAAGAGCAGCCAGAGCAGATATAAGAAGGTACCACCTGGGAGTGGTAGCTGAATAATAAGGAACGTGAAGAGGAAAGCTTTGAGAAAGAGAGGTGGCTAGGACCATTTACTGATAGAGGCACTGTTATTTCCATAAGACGCATAGGGCCACTACTGTTTTCTAGCAATATCAAGTCATAAAATGTATACAGTGCTTCTCATAGAACAGGCCCCGTTTTAAGCACTGTGAATAGTTGAATTTTCTTTTGAGCCAGAGTCAGTTTAATTTTCAATAACTGTATGCAGCAAATACTTCCTTTGGATTATATTATTCAACTACAAATGTGCAGCCAAAATTTAGTGCCCTAAAATAACAAATATTTGATTTGTCTTTTTTTTTTTAATGGACCAGCACCCAGGTGTGGTTTAGCTTGTCCCCAGGCTCGGGGTCATTTATAAATTTGCAGTCCCTGTATCAGCCAGGCTGGGCTGAGGGAGGAAGGAGTCCTTTCTATGGTATGTAGTGGAGGGGTTGGCAGAATTCAGGTCCCTTTGGCTGTGTACTCTACCTAAAGGCTATTGACTGAAGTTCATGGGAAAGGCTCTCTCCCTATGGCACTTACAACATGGCAGTCTGTTCTGTCAAGACTGAACAAATGTTTAGTGACAAGTCTTGTTACTGAAGACTTCTGTTACCATTTTGTGTGTTACAGCACTGGGGGCAGAACCCAAGTCTTGGCGCATGCTGGGAAAGCACGATCTAGTTTAATGATGGTGGCTCCTCCCAAATTCATGCAGAAGCTAAATCCCTATGTACAGGGGAAGGAGGTGTGGCCTCTGGGAGGGTCTAAATCCTGAGGACTCCCCCCTCATGAATGGGATTAGCCCCTTATAAGAGGGCCCAAGGATGAAGGCAGCACTCAGTGCACCTCCCTTTTGCAGGAGGTAGCACCTAAGCGCCATCTTGGGAGCAGAAACAGCTCTCAAAGACACTGGACCTGCTAGAGCTGTGGTGTGGGATTTCCCAGCCTTCAGGACAACAAGGAAGCAGAGTTCTGACAGTGTAAAACACCCCAGCTGAGGTGCATTGTTAAAACACAAACTGATGAGAATCACTCCAGTTGCCTTTTGGTGTTAGGTATGAAGTCACTTGGCTCTCTTCTTCACATTCAGAGGGGTTGATGCATGGGTGCGTATGCATCCCCAGTGAAAGGAAACACTGGAGCCCTGCTAGGAGCTGCCTACAATACAGCTGAGGGAAATGAGGCACCCAAATGCCACGGGCTTGACCCAAATCCCCACCGGTAACACCAGGGAACCTGACAGTCTGATCTGGGATCTGTGCAGTTAGTCTCCAGACCCGGATTGGGCAACTGTATTTGCTAAAGGGCTTTTAACCTGTAGTCCTCATTGTGAGGCAGAGTCCAGACTTCTCTGACTTCAAAGATCATGAGGACTACCCATGGTGAGAAACTGATGTTGATCTGATGGGTCTAGGGTGGGCCTCCAGAGCCATGTCTCCAAATTTTGGATAATGGGGCCATCACCTCATTCCCCACTGTAGCACAGGCCAAAAGAGCAACTCAGGGCTAAGACATGGACAAGTGTTTTCTGTTTGGAAGAAGTCTGGTGGAAGATCCACCTTGGCTCCCCTCCCCAGCTCTTCCCTAAACCCGCCCCTTCAAAACCCGCCAAACACAGCAAAAAGAACTCAGCAGGTGGCTAGTTGTTTACAACCTATCTCTACAAGAAGGTCCAACCCCAAGTTCATGTGTTGAAGTCTTGATTCCCATATTTAGAAGAAGGGTCTTTGAGTGAGTGGGCCATGGGGTTGAAGCCCTCAGGGATGAGACTACTACCCTTGTAAAAGGTACCTGAGAATGCTTCTGGGTACTATAGGTCACAACAGTGTGGTGAGCTATGGGGTGTTCTTCTCCACTGCCCACTTAGAAACCAGGATATAAAAAAGGCACTCTTTGGTAGTGAGACTGAGTCCCAGACAAGACAAGGCCCACTTTGGCAAAATTTAAAAAAGATCTGCTTTTTGGGAAAATACTTCATCTTAAGATCATAAGAACTTGTTCTCCCTAGACAGACTCCTACCACACATGTAACTCTAGCTCCACAGCTCTATAAGCCAGGCCAAGTTTATCACTAAACTTTTCCCATTGACCAGCAGCACAGAGAGTCTGGAATAGCGTATATAAGAGCTCTCAGGCCCTACAGCTCCACACCCAGAGTCAGTGGAGAACTGAGAAGCAGCTCTACCTTGATTCTCCATTCTCCAGCTTCCCATGGCCACAGATCCCTCTCTGTCACCTGCCCAGATGGTGGTGACAATGAAAATGTTCCTTTCTGTAACACTCTCTTTCCTTTAGCTCTCCTTTCCTCTTTCTCCTACTTTAGATATTCAGATAGAGTATTTACATGACATTCATATAATTTGTAATGATGTCATATAACAGAGAGCTCCTGATTCTTCTTCTGCTCTACCAAAATGCTCCCCTTTATTTTATTTGGACTCTCAGAGTCATAGTTGGCCTCCAATGTCATGAGCATAACTGGGGATCAGGGATCAGGTGATAATAATGGTGGTAACAGTAGTGGTGACGATGGCAGTGATAGCCACGGTAGAGGTGATGGTCAGGATATGTTGGTGGTTGTGATGGTGATGATGGTGGTGATTGCCAGTGTTGTAGTTGTGGTAAGTGATGACAGTCATGATGATGGTAGGGGTGGTTAAGAGCGGTGCTAATGGTGTTGGTGACGGTTGTGGTGATAATGATGGTGGTGGTGGTGATGGTGATTCTAAGAGTGATGGTGATGGCAATGGTGGTAGTGGTGATGGTGATAGTAGCAATAGAGGTGATGGTAGCAATGGTGGTGATGGTGCTGATGGTTGTGGTGATGGTTGTGGTATGGTGTTGATGGTGATGGTGGTGGTCATGACTGTCAAGGCTGTAGTGGTGATAACAGTGTTAATGGTGGTGGTAATGGGGTGGTGGTGAAGGTGATGGTGTTGTTGGTGGTAGAGTGATGGCAATGGTAGTGACCTTGGCCATGACAATTGTAGAAGTGGGAGTGATAATGATGCTGGTGGCGATGATAATAGTGGCAATGGTCCTGGTGACGTGGCTCCATCACTTTAAAATAATAATCTCCGCAATTGTTAATGGTTACTAGTTGTGCTTTAAATCACAATTGTATTACCAGTTACCTGAAAAATCACAGGAATATGGCTCCTCTGAGATGATCAGTTTGGTTAGCATCTGGAAGTCTGTGTCTCTTCTGTGTAATCTGGCCTCAGACACATCAGTGCGATTGCACAGAAACACCAGATTCTGTGTGTGAAAAGCCCTGGGAATAAAAACTGCATTTGTTGATCATGTACTCAGAGGGAATGTTGGAATGTTCATAGACACTATTGTTAATCTTTAAAACAGTCTTGCAGGCATTATTTTGCAAATTTAATTTTTACCAAAATTTAAAAGGGCTTGTAAGATTATAGGTATATCTCAACTTTATAATATTGCATTGGATGAACATTGAAACAAGGGTGTAGACTCAAGTGGAGCCAGCAAACAGGCTGAAAGGCCAGTGTAATGACCACCTCACACTCTCAGGGCAATGAATTGGGCACTTGACTTCCTATCATCTGTCTTTTCTTACAGACAAGGTCCCATGTAGCTCAGGCTAGCCTTGAAGTTGGTTCTGTAGTAGAGGATGACCTTGAACTTCTGATCTTCCTTTCTCTACCTCCCTAGTGCTGGTGTTATAGGTGTATGACACCACAGTTAGTTTATGTGGTGCTGGGGATTGAGCCCAGGGCTCTGTGCATGCTAGGCAAGCATTCTGCTAACTGAGTCACATCCCCCAGCTACTAGCAGCCACTTTGAAAAATCCACTTAATGCTTGGCCTTTCCTCACCACCCCATTCTGTCTTTTGTATTTACAGAGAGAGGCCAAATGAGACAGGCTATAGCTTCCTTTTAAAAAGAGAATCTCCTGGCCCATTCACATAGATTTCACAAGTGTCTTGATATTTGTAAGAGGTGACCAGTGCTTAAGGGTTTGTCTCAATGTTATATGAGAGATACATGACCATCTATTCTTGTTCTTTTGGGATTCCACTGCCTCTCTTTTCCTTCAGAATTACCTTTTTATGGAATGGCTGATTGTCGTTTGGGACAATGTAAGACTTCAAGGGCCACACCCTGTGATGGGGTAGAGAGGAGTCTAGGGGGGAACTGAAGGGTTTTTCACATCTCCCCACCTCTGGGGATTCTGATACTTTATTAATCCACTAACAGTTCTCCAAAATGGCTACCATCCTGATACCCACAGAATAGGGAATTTCTCACTTAGAAGAAAAGGTAAATCTAAGTCTTAGTCTCCTGGGTCATGTGTGCATATGCTGAAGGGTGCTGTTTTGGTAGATATGAGTGGGGGCAGATCAGTGAGAGATGCAGGGCTCTGCACCACGTCTCGTTGTTTAGAATTCTTTCTTCAAGATATAATATGATCTCCAGGTTCTATTAATCACTGTCATCCTGAGATAGGAAGGAATGCCTTCCTAAGCTGGTATAATTGTGTGGCTCCTCTCCTGTTCACTGCTTTCCTTGTTGAGGATGCATTGGTGGAGAGGTGAGCTGCTGAGCAGGGTTGATAACAGTGGACTGACCATGCGTTACTGAGTGCCAGGTACCATCCTGGTTGCTTTATGTACCCCCTACTCTCCCGCTCGACATAGGTCCTGTGATTACATCTGAGTGTGCCCAAGGAAAAGCAAGGTAGAGGAGCCGGAAGAAACTTGTGGTGTCTGAGGACATACTTGTGGCATAGGCGAGGGTCAACTCAGGAGCTGAGCAGTGGTGTACGTGTTTGTCTCTCAGAACAGTCCAAGCAGGTTGTTGAAGCTCTGCTCCAGACAGCAGTAGGACCCTGTCACCTCCTTGGTCTTGAATTGTCAGGTGACAGTGTTGATCGAGGGATTCTAGCTGTTCTCTAAGGCACCACTTAGAGACAAGTGGCAGTGATTCTAGGATGGTGTCTATGATCAGGGCTGCGAGACACTGATCTTTATGGGCCTCATGACTTAGAAGGGGCCATTGGCTTTGAGACTATAAAGATCCTATTCTCTTTGGAAGCTAAGGTTGAACATAGGGCTATGTGAGCTCAGGAGCCTGTGTGCTAGGTTCTGACCCTGGCTCTAGCACTTGTTTCTTCAAATCGCTTTGTGTCTCTGAGCCTTATCCCTGATCTGTGGGATGAGGATGATGAGACGTTCCATCCATGCACCCCAGAGTCCCTTAGCTGCAGTGCTGAGTACACAGAGGACTGTCCTCCTGGAGGGTCCATTGTGCCTTACTTATCGCTTCCTGGTGGGGCTTTGGGTTGAATTCTTTTTAGGAGGATGGAAAATACAGAGCCCAGATTTCCCTGCTGTTAAGTGAGTGACTTGAAGGTACAAGGTATGGCAAGTCCTTCTACAGCTTAATCTCAAAGCCCAAACCCCACCCTATAGTGATATTTTATTTGTATTGAAATGTGATTTTATTTTTATGTCAATAAAGTTGCCTTGAGGTCAGAGCAAGCCAGAGCAGAAACTGAGTAGTAGTGGGGCACGCCTTTAATCCCAGCACTTGGGAGGCAGAGCTAGGCGGATCTCTGTGTGTTCAAGGACATAGCCAGCATGGCAGACACACACCTTTAATCTCAATACCAACCATAGAAGACCTGGAGGTCTGTACAAACAGGCAGTGACGAGGAGGTCATGTGGCTGGGCTTACAACCAATGAGAGAAGAGAACAGAAAGTTTTTAAATAGACAGGACACACAGAAGTAGGTCTCTGGCAGAGAGGAAGAACCTCAGAAGCTGTGAAGGGTAAGGTTTTCCGCTCTTGCTCTGACCTCGTGGTTTTTAACTCTGCAATCGGTTCTGTGTTTCTTATTTAACAAGCCGGATACATCTACACCACCCAACAGAGGAGGGAGAGCAAGATGAGAGCCAGTGGGATTCTAGCTCCTTTTTTTAATCTATTAAGGGTCTACACCATCCTCTCCCCACCCATCTTCATCTTTTTGGATTCTTGAAGCCTTTTGGGAAACAGAAGGGTTGTTTTGCCAATGTCGTTGGTGTGCTTTAATTCTGGAGGCCTAGAGGCCTCTGTTGACCATGTGTTTTCTGCATGTATCTCCCCAAGAATGCACCTGCCAACCTTAGCAGGGAGAACAAAAGCTTGAATTTGACAGGAGAAGGACAGCTAAGGAGCAGCTCCGGCCCATCTGCCAAGTGGCATTCCTGAGCGAGCAGAGATGCAGTCTGGAAGACACGCACACTGCTTGAAAGAAGTCTTTCATCCAGGCATGAGGGGATCAACACATCTGTATGGCATTGATCCCCCACTTTCTACATGGGATTTGGCTCTGAGCTGGGGCACAGTCACACAAAGAAACATCTGAAATATCTGACATGGGTTGGGCGGCGGACAGCCAGCGCTGGGGAGAGAGGAATGTAAGGTGAAATGCTAAATTTAGTTTGGCTCTTCTTTCATTTTTTCAAACATTTTTTTGATGATGTATTTATACATTTATTATTTGTGTGTTATGAGCGTGTGTGTGTGTGTGTGTGTGTGTGTGTGTGTGTGTGTGTGTGTTCATATAGGTAGAAGCCAAAGATTGATGTGGATGTCTTCCTCAGTTGTTCCCACGTTATTTTTTGAGGCAGTCTCTCATTGCACCTGAAGTTACAGTTTCAGCTAGACTGGCTGGCCAGTGAGCTCCAGGGATCCTCCTACCTCTGCTTCTCCAAATGCTGGCTTAGGGGCATATGCTAGTGTGCCGTTTTTTTTTTTTTTTTTTTTACCGGGTGCTGGGAATCCAAACTCAGACCCATATGCTTACGTGGCAAGCACTCTACTGAATGAACCATCTCCCCAGTCCCTCGTTCCTGCCTCATTCCAGAATCTTTTTTTCTCTTATATTTTGATGCTGGTGGGGATGGATCATGTAACATTCCTACTTTGCACATACATAGCTTGCCTTGTCTTGAAAGGGAAAACACACTCTGTCACGGATAGCTCATGACCTCCTGCGTGAGAGACAACCTCAGGATTCTGGCAGCTGGGACGTTTATTTTGGTTACTGGTTAGTGTACTAAACATGAATGAGGGTCCCTCAACTCACAGCTGAAACACATCAAAATCTTAAGGCACAGTGTCTCTCCTGGGACAACAAAGGTTATAGCTATTCAAGAAAGAAAATACTTTATGAAAGAAAAAACAGGCCCTTTGCACATGGGCAGAGCCAAGTATTTCCATGCTCTTGGAAGAATGGTTTGGCCAATACTTTCTGGAAGGAATTGGGATGTTTCAACTGAGGGCCACCACGTAGACACTGATAGAGTTGGGAGGCCTGTAATGGTCTACCAGATGTTGGAACTAAAGGCCCAATGTAACAAGCCAGTTCTTAGGTAAAGGCCAAAATCAGATAGGACAAAACATGAGCTTCCTCACTCAAGACCCAATGAGACCTGACCCTGGTAGCTCAGTGTCTTGACAACTGAGTATTTGAAGTATTTTTTTTAAAGTAACAATGATTGAGACATAATTCACACACTATGAGCTTCACCCCTTTATGTATACATTCCAGTGGTTTTCAGTGTATGATTAGAGGTGTGTATTCATTACCACTAATTCCAGTAAGTTTTGTTAATCTAAATAAACCTCTGTTCCCATAGCACCCACTCTCCACCTCTTTTGCAGGTGAGGAAGCCACTACTGTGTTTTATGTCAATTTTATTATTGTAGACTTGTTCTATAAATGACCATATCTCATCTTTTGTGGCTAAATTATCTCAGTATGGTGTTTTCAAGGTTTACCATATTACATCATGCCATATTACATCTAGCTTAGATCCTAGATTTTCCTCAATGCTTGTGTGTTAAAGGATTTTCTTCCAGTGTCCTCTTGAGAGATGTTTAAGAGATGAGATCTTGTGGTAAGTCTTCAGGGTATGCCCTTGAAACAGGTATTAGGGCCTTTCTGGTCTCATTCATCTCAGACATATGTTTTATTTAGGAATGTGTATAAATCCCCAATCACTTCAGTTACTCTTTCTAGCTTTTCCATAAATTAGATATTGTCTCCTTGAGTTTAGTAACATATTCATCTTTGCATGTTGGATGTCTATTATTATGCCCTTCACATTAGGTTCTTTCTTAATGTTTGATGAGTGAGTAGTCAATTTTAAAAATGAAAAATTTAAATACATGTTATAATTTTTCTGTAGGAATGTGACTCTGATAGGGTATTCAATGGCTCTCTTTTGTATAAAAATAGTCCAGTAGCCATGTCTGACCACACCACTGCCCTCCTCATTTCGCCTCCACATTGTTGGTTCAGCTGGAATGAGTTCTTCACGTTCCCTCCACCTTCACACTGTGTTTATACTGTGATATGCTGGACTGTCTAGTCAACCATGTTCAGGAAATCCCAAACACTAGCTCATGGGGTTTCCATATGGCGTTGTTCCCCTTCACAATTTGAACTTGAACTTAGGTTGTAGAGAGGAAAAAGGAGGTAGAAAGTCTATCCTCTCAGCCCCTGCCTCCTCCTCCTCATCCTCTTCCTCTTCCTTTTTTTCTTCTTTCTCTTTTGAGTCCTCCCTCTTCTTCCTCCTTGTTCTTTGTCAGGGTCTTTACAGAGCTCAAGCTGGCCTCAGTCTTACATCAATCCTCCTGTCTCAGCATCATGTGTGCTGGGCTTTGTAGGCATGTGCTGCAATACCTTTTCTCTGTGTGTGCATGCACACAAGTGCTCACATGCTTGTGCCTACTTGTGAGCACATGGAGGCCATATGTCGATCTCAGATGTTTCTCTTCAGGTGCCATTCACCTGGATTTTAAAGAAAGAATCTTTTACTGTCCTAAGAGGTTCAGTTGGATCTGCCCCCTGCCAACCCAGTGCCGTGATTATAATTGTATGTGACCATGACTGTTCTCCTGTTGTGGTCAAACTCAGATCCTCGTTCATTATTAACTAAGCCTTCTCTCCATTCCTGTGCCATTTTTTTTTTTTTTGTTCTTTGTTTTTAATTTTGTTGTTTTAAACTCAGTCTTTTAGAGAGGGATCAGCTCTTGAAAGCACATTGATTTCTCTTTTGAAGGCACAGGCAAGGTTGAGAGACACAGGCTTTGATAGGCTCACAGGAAAAGAGAAGCACAAGTCCGCCATTCCACCTGAGAAGCCAGAGTCGCTCAGTTCCTTTTGCTGCTGGGGGACTTTGAAGGGGAGGGGCGCTGTCACGTATGATGAAGTTCTGTGTGCTTTGCTGATTCCTCTCTTTTGTCTGAATTCCCTAGCACTTAAGGAAAGCTTGGCTCTCACCAGAGCTTGAAGAAGCAGGTTTGGGATGGAATTGAACCGGGTTTTGTAGCTGGGTTAAAGCAGTGACCATTGAAAGTCAGACTTGCAACTACACTACAACCTTGTAGGACTCTCTGGGGGAGATTTCAGATAGTTCTGGATAGTTATAGCTACATCTCAGGGAATCCCAATGTGGCTAATCTGGGCACATCTTCCTATAGTGAACCGTGGGTAACTGCTACTGAATCTCTTGTCCCAAGGTCTCTTTTCCCCATTTCTCCTACTTGCAATTTCTCTCTTCCTGTGATGTCCCCTTCCTTGTTCCTCTGTCCTGCCCTCTTCTGTTTTATTTAAAACAACTTGGCTTCTCATTCCTGTTATCTCTCTAGTAACATGATAAAGATCCAGTAATAAACTAGATGGCCAAATGATCATTCACTTTTGGACACTGACAGTCAGGATGCAGAGGTGGTGAATAGCACACCTTTACAGTTTAATACATGTCTTGTACCCCTTTCATACTCAGTAGTGTAAATGTGTGTGTGTACTTAGGTCTAAACTCTAATTTTTAAAATCAAACTGCAGGAGAGGGTGCCTCTTTTGTATGTATGTGAGCACCATTTATGCCACCTAACTAGGTAAGCACAGAACACCAAGCCGGGCATGTGGTCCTTACCCACTAGACCACAGATTGCTTTTGGTAAGCATGATGGCTAATCATGATTGTCTGTAGATGGGATTTAAAATCAACATGGCAACGGATCTCTATGTATATCTACCAAGGAGCTTCTAGGATAGGTCAACTAAGGTGGGACGTTCCACCCTAAAGGTGGGTGGCACTATCCCACAGTTCAAGTTCCAGACCAAATGCAAATGAGGGAAGCAGCTGAGTAGCATGATTCATTCTGCTTCCTGACTGCAGGCACAACATCACCAGCTGCTTTCTGTTCCTGTTGCTGCTTCCTCCCCTCCCTGACACACTGTGTCTTAGTCACTGTTCTATTGCTCTGGAGAGACACCACAACCAAAGCAACACACGAGAGAAAGAATTTAACTGGGGTCTCACTTGCGGTTTTGGAGGGTGAGTCCGTGACCATCATGCTGGAGAGCATAGTGGCAGGAAGCAGGGGTGGGGTGGGAGCAGTGGCTGAGGGCTACCATCTGATCCACACGTGGGCTTTTGAAACCTCAAAGCCACCCCAGGGACACACCTCTTCCAATAAAGCCACACCTGCTGATCCTTCCTATCTCCTGATCCTTCTTAAATAGTCCAGCAATTGGGAACCGAACTTCCAAGTCCTCGAGCTTGTGAGGGCCATTTTCGTTCAAACCATCACACACTGTCACCTTTAACTGTGAGCCGATGCAATCCCCTCCTGCATTGAGTACTTTTCTCAAGTGTTTTGTCACAACAAGGGGACAGGTAATACTGTAAGTTAGGTGATGGCTATGGGAGAAAGGAGGCTAAGACACTGATATTATAAAGACTATTGAATGGCAAGCAGAGTACAAGGCATTTCATGTGTAATATCTACAGGACATCCAGCACCTACTGTGCATATAGTACTCTGTAAGAGGCTTCTGATTCTCACTGCAGAGCCATGTTTATCAACACCAGAAACTGGGGAATGTGGCAGCCGTTCTAGCCATCAGGAGCATCACTATGCAGATGGATGTCTGGGGTTCTGAGAAACATCAACTGCTTCAGTGTGGGTGAAATGGGACATTTTCCCTGGCCTTGCACTACCACCACCAAAACTTTATATTGCAAATATTTGAAGATGAGATATGTTGAGGCCAAGAGTGAGGAAGTCTGCCTTCAAAAACAGCATGCCATGGGATAGGAGTCAGAGGAGGATGGGAGGGCAGAGGACACCAGACTCCGTCTAGGAGTATTTATCAAGGGAGACATATCAAGGGAGACAGTTTGGGCCTGGGCCGTTCTTTTCCTGTGAGAGTGTTCTATGCATTTGCAGGACACTTTGTATTCTTTTTACCACCTCTTTTTTGTGTGCCTCGAACAGTCAATGCTGTCAGATGCACCCCAATGTCTCAGGGAGGTGGCACCACCTGTCCTTCTCAGACTCACTGCAGATCAAGGGCTTCTTTAACACCTCCTAGGTGGCCGTTAGCTCCAGCTTATAGTCAGTCATTCTGTGCAGACATGAATGAGTGAGAGAATAACAGAAGTCAAGACAATTGCAGGAGAGTCTGCCTGTGTAGACTATTCCTGTGGCCTTGAACTGCTTACGCCCCTGGGACACTCCAGATGATGTTCAGATGGAACTGTGATGGATGACTCAGACATGAGATGAAAAGGCCCGAACACAATCTCCTCTGCAGCTTACCTCTAGCCAGACTCCTTCCTGGTGCTCTTGAGACGTTGGAATGAAGACCACACGCTCAATGGCAGTCTCAAATAGGGGACGTGGGAGGAGGGTGGGAGGGAGGGAGGGAGGGGCAGCAGCCTCACTGTAGTAAAGTGGGATACCATTGCCCTCCACGCTAATGCAAACCAGCTGCTGGCTGGCCCCGGCTTGCGATAGAGCAGGCAAAATTCTTGGACACTGAGTTATTCTTAGAAGTGTGTGCACAGTCCCCTGGCAGAGCTGCCTGTGAACTGGCTGTTGCCAGCCCTCTGTCAGGACACCGTGCCAGCAGACCCAGAGAGATTGTTCTCACTTATGAAAAATAACTTCGGGGTTTTAATTTCAAATTACCCACAGAGATGGAGCCTGAATATGGTGAGGGTGGGACGGGCAGAGAAATTGGGATGAAGTAAGGAGAGGGCAGAGGAACAGTACCTATTCAGTCCTTTGTTCTCCTCATGTGTACAGAGTTTCTCCTCCTTGGGGTCGTTGTTCACTGCTGGGTTCTCATCACAGGCCTGGAAGGACCCAGGTGACCACATGTTGATCTTAGTATGTGCATTCCCATGTTTCCAGCTTCCCTTTAGGGAGTGCTTTGTGTGCTGGGTTCCTTTCTGTTGGAGACCTCATTCAGTGTTCACAGGAGCACTGTGTGCTGGCTGTTAAAGTGAGTCCTGGAGAAGGACTTAGCCAGGGCGCCAAAACTATCAAATGGCACAGGCAGAATCTGAACTCAGGCCAGCTAAACCATGCTTCCTATCTGTGTTGAGTACCAATGATGTGCCAAGGCTGAGTGGAGACGTGAAGACTGTGAAGCTAAAAAAAAAAAAAAAAAAAAAAGACTGGATCCCAGCCCCCGAGTCTCACTGTGGCACTGTCTGCAGGAGAGAGGACGGTAGTGACAGGGTTTGTCAAGCAGGAGATCAGAGCTACTACGAACTCTGCCATGATACGACAAGCACAGCTCCAATTTCGAGGAATTGCTGGGGTCCTACCTGAGCACTTGTGTGAAAGGCCATGGAGAAAGAGTACACAGGCAGAGGGACCACTGTGTGCAATGATGTGCTGAGCAGTTGCCGGGGACTCAGGATGCCCTGAGGATGTGGAGGGTGAAGTCATTGAAGGACAAGCAGGCGGCTCTGAGCAGGACACAATGAAGAGGCTTGAGCTTTGCTTGAGGGAACCAAAACACTCCATGCATCCACTGGTCATTTGACACTGACCATGCATTTATTGAGCACATACTCAGCCAGGTTGTTAAGGAACCTTAAGCAAAAACAAACAAACAAACAAACACCAAAAGGAACCAAAACCAAACAGCGCATCTTTGTTGCCCTCACAAAACAAAACAAAGCAAGTGCTTGCTTGTACTGTAGTTGAGCTAAGGATACCTGTGTGGAAACATCACTAAAGGACTCACCATAGCACAGGAGCTGAGCCATGATATGAATCAAGGGCTAGCAGCCAGGAGTTCAGGGCCACAGGTAATCTCAGCAGAGACATCCCCGCTCCAAAAAACATGGAGATGAATTAATGGTCATTTACTCCGTAAAATTCATGGATGAATGCACACCCAGGTCATTGATCCATCAATGGACTGCTTGTCTCTTGCTGGCCATTTGCATATGATTACGGACCTACTTGTGTCAATGTCAGGTATTAGTTATTTAATAAAACCTTGAAATAAGGCAAGGTGTCTTTCAGAGAGAATGAGAGATGCAGAGACAGAGAGACAGAGACAGAGAGGAGGAGGGAGGGAGAGTGGGGGGGTGGGGTGCGGCACAGTTTCTGTGAATGAAAGGTGGAAAGTTTTGAAAAGAACTGAGACAGAACTTGCTTTGGAATTAGGTGTGGATGAGACAATGAAAGGGTGGGGAAAACCATAAAATTCTAACAAAATTCTGCACTCAGATAGCTTTACGGGCCTTCTTAAGGTCTCTCTCAACTTCCGAGAAAGTCCTGCTGGAAACTGTAGATGAGGTATTCCAAGTGTGGTTTATATACAATGATGATAAGCTCCCATTCTCAGAGGAAAGTTTTGGCTTCACATCAAATAAGTGTGGCAATGAATGTACATTTATATGCTTTAGGCCAAAATTAAACAGGTTTGAAGTGTGTGTGTGTGTGTGTGTGTGTGTGTGTGTGTGTGTGTGCGTGTGTGTGATTTCTTAGCTTTCAGAAATGATTTCGCTGAAGTTGAACATACATCGAGGACTGTGATCTAGTTGTAGAATGAGTTGTGGGTTTTGTTTTGTATGACGTGATCACCTAGTGTCACCAGAACCTGATCAAAAGCAAGACTTTGCCAGCACCCCAAACCTTTCTCCATGTCTCATTCTAACCCTCACATTTCCACTTCATATTCAGCTGCTGCACTGACTTTTGTGCCATTGGTTGATTTTTTTCCTTTATATGAATTAAATACAATTATATGTATATATATACACATATGTTTGCTTGGGATTTGACTAGGTTTTTTTAAATTACTCTTTTGCTTGTTATATTTGTAGAATCCATACACACTATTTTGAGCACCAATAATTTGCTCAATCTCATTGCTGTTTAGTATTCTATGAGCTGTGTATTAATACACAATATACACTCAACAAATGGTATTTTAAAAAGTGAATAGTTGTCTTAGGCAGTGTTCTCTAGAGGAGGAGAACCCAAAGCATGAATGTGTCAAACAAAGGGGGATTCGTTAGATCGGCTTACATGGTAGGGCTGGGTAGTTCATCAACCACTCATGTTGCATCACTAATGTTAATTTTCATGTCCTCCTCCTCCTGCTCCTCCTCCTCCTGCTCCTCCTCCTCCTGCTCCTCCTCCTGCTCCTCCTCCACCTCCTCCTCCTGCTCCTCCTCTTCCTCTTCTTCTTCCTTTTTCTGGAGCTGAGGACTGAACCCAGGGCCTTGCATTTGCTAGCCAGGCCCTCTACCACTGAACGAAACTCCATGCCCTTTCTTTACTTCTTGACCTCATGTCTCCCTGTTTCTTCATTGTAAAGCTGTTCATTCTCTTGTGCTGTTCTGTAGCTGGATGTAAATCATGAAGCCGAGCTCATTCTTAAACGGGGAAGGGAAAGGGGAAACTTTGACCCTTTATTATTTATATTTCTGAGGGAAGATGAGTTCAATGCCATTCGTTCAACCATTCACCTCAGCATCTTATGGTTTAGATGATAACCCAATACACATTATTTATTAGTTATTTTCCCAGTTTTGACCACTGGTGTTTCTCTAGGGTGGCTGTCATCTCTCTCTTTAAGGTGCCATGCCCCGTCCTCTTATTTTTAAAGCAGTTTCTCACTTTCTGACATTAAATGGTAGTCCAGGCTGACGCCGTGTTGCTCCTGCTCCAATCTGAGAACCAGCTTTTGCTCTAAGAAGCTCTGATACAATGTGTTAGAGAACAATGTTTCAAACCCAGGACGTCAGTGCTGGGCATCTCATCGTGGCTTCAATCTGCATTGCCCACCTTCTGCCTTTCTTCATTTTCCTGGCCATTTGGACTCTCCTCTTAATATACTCTTTAGTGAAGTCATTTACATATTATCTATTTATTTATGTATGGCGCTGATGTGTGTGCAAATCACTGGGCCCCTGTGGAGGTCAAAGGACAGCTTGCATGAGTGGGGTCTCTTCTAACACCACCTGCATTTAGGGATTGACCTTCCTCAAGCTCGGTGGCAAGCCCTACTAGCTGAACCATCTCCCTGCGCATGTCCATTTGCCCGTTTTCCTACTGGAATATCTGCATTTCTGCCACTGTGGGTTTCCTCTTGTTATAGTTTCTGGATTGGAGTATTTCATTGGGTCTCTCCCCATCTGTAGCTCACCCCTCCTTTGTGTCAATGTCTTTGACAAACAAGCCTACTTCCTGTTTGTTATTTCTCCCTTCTGGCTCCTTCTAAGCTTTTAACATTACTTGTGAAAAGTTTCTCAGTTTCGATTTAAGATATAGTGCAAACTGAAGTTTAATGATATTTTTAAAATTTTCATCTGTAGCAACTTACTAAAAGGATCAGAATTTGAGTTAAACTGCTAGTTGAACAGTTTGCTGCTGCTGTATCTGCACCTTGCTAGTGTCCATATTTCAACGCTTTCTATGAAGACTCTTGTTTACTTTTCTATGTATGCAGCCATATTGTCTGGCAACAAGGCCCATATTTTTACTTCCTTTCCAACTACTGTATTTTTAATCTTTTTCTTTCTTTATTATGCTGTACACGTTTCTAGAACAATGTCGGGTGAAATGTTAGTAGGCCTTGTCTCATTTCTGATATCAGGTGCGAAATTTTCTTTTTCTTTTCTTTCTTTCTTTTTTTTGAGACAGGGTTTCTCTATGTAGCTTTGCGGCTTTCCTGAAACTCACTCCGTAGCCCAGGCTGGCCTCAAATTCACAGAGATCCTCCTGGCTCTGCCTCCCAAAGTGTTGGGATTAAAGGTGTGCGCCACCGCCTGGTCTGGGAAATTTTCAATACTCACTTTAAGAGCATTTTTCTCTGTCTGTCTGTCTGTCTGTCTGCCTGTCTCTCTCTCTCTCTCTCTCTCTGTGTGTGTGTGTGTATAGACTTAAAATATCCCATTGTAGGTTGATTTTTTTAAAAGATTTTTAAAGGTTGTGAGTGAATGTTACCATTATAAATAAGTGGCCTTTCTTGGCTGGTGTGATGGCTCAGTGGATAAAGGCACTGGCTTCCAAGCCTGACAACTTGGGTTTAATCCCTGGAACCCACATGTTGGAGGGAGAGAACTGGCTCCTGAAAATTGTCCTCTGACTCCCATGTATACAAGCACAAAGTAAAATAAAAGATATAAATCCTCTTATAATTTTTCTCTTCTATTGTATTATTGAGGTGAATTATTGAGTAATTTTAAATGTAAAATAAAGTGTGTTGCTATAATAAACCCTACCTGCTGTTATTGTTTTTATATATGATTAGGTGATTCTGAAAAAATTTTAGGTATATTTATGAGAGACCTAACTGTAATGCTCTGTTCTCATTAGTCTAGTTTCAAGGTCTCTGTTGGCAGTAGAAGATAAATTTGGACTATGTTTTAAGTTCTGCTTCCCTCTCCTCCCTCCCTCCCTTAAAATAATCCTTTTTAGAAGGTCTCCATTTGCTCTCTTCTCAGGATAAATTCCAGGATTCTGGTGTATGAGCATGTGGGCCACACCCCCTCTGCTTTTTACTCCTTTTAGAGTTTTAAATGGAAACAACTCAGAATCCCTTGGTTATTGTGTTGGTTCTGTTCATTATTTGTTTGTTTGTTCAGCTTGATATAAGCTTAGGTCATCTGGGGAGAAGAAACCTCAATTGAGAAAATGCCCCATGAGCTTGGCCTCCAGGCCAAGTTTGTCTGTTCTCGTCCTCTCCTAGACAAGGGGTCTGTTGTTTGGAATGGGGCTGTCTCCTCAGATGACAACACTCCCTGCCCTGAGTGTGTGTCTGTGGAGCTCCGTCTACTTTAGATGGGAGCCTCGGGGGCTTGCGAGTTCAAGATTGGTGGATGATGTTGAATCAATCTTAGCCCTATGGATGAGGTTCTGGTTGGAGTGTCAGGGGACTGGACCTGGGTCTAGAGGGGAAGCTGACAGAAACTGCTTGTTCAGGAGACAGGGTGGGGCTGGAGCTGGGAAGGGTGAGAGGGTGAACAGAGGAACAAGATGCCAGAACTCAGCAGCCAGCATGCAGTCTGAACTCCTTTAAACTGAGGCCCTCAGCAGTGTTATGTCAAAAATGGCACCTGACCTAAGAAGTTTACCTGGAATTGAGAAGAAAGTGGGCTTGAAGTCTTGCTGATTTCACGGGTACACCTGTGCTTGTAAATGTACTTGAGTGTGTTAATGTAAATGTTCATGTATATATGTGTGCTTATGTGTGATTGTGCATATGTAAGCACTTGAACATGTCTGCACTTGTGTTTATGTATATCTGGAGGTATGTGTGGATTCATAGACTGTGTCAAGATACTGGATTATCTGGATCCATGTGCTGTAGGATAATGCTCTTGTACACTGTAAAGATTTGTCACTTGAATTGGTTTAATAAAATGCTGATTGGCCAGTAGGCAGGCAGGAGGTATAGGCTGAGCGACCAAACTAAGAATTCTGGGAAGAGGAAGGATGGAGCCAGACACAGAGGAAGCAAGATGAGAATGTTGAACTGAGAAAAAGCACCAAGCCAGGAGGCTAAACACAGATAAGAATTATGGGTTAATTTAAGTATAAGAGCTAGTCAAGTAATAAGCCTGAGATAATGGCTGAGCAGTTATAATTAATATAAGCTTCTGTGTGGTAATTTGGGAGGTGACTGCTGGGTATTTGGGAGTTGTTGGCAAAACAGAAACTTCTGCCTACAGACATCATAGCTGGTTCACATACTTAGTGAGATTGGAAAACTTGGAGCCTCTCTGTTGTGTGATATTTTGTTTGTGTTTTGACAAATAAAGCTTGCCTGGAGATCAGAGGGTGGAGCTAGTCACTAGCTAACCATAGAAGCTGGGTGGTGGTGACCCATGCCTTTAATCTCAGCACTCAGGAGGTGGAGACAGGAAGTGATAAGGTAGGGCAGAGATAGTATCTCAGCCCTTTTGGTCAGAGGACCTGGAGAGGTAAGAAGTCACCAGTGGCTGCTCCTCTGCTCTTTCAGGTTATTATCCTGATATCTGACTCCTGGTTTTTATTGATAAGACTAATTAGGATCATGTTTTACCTCTCCCTTCATGCCTTCAACCTTCCTGGGTTGCCTCACCAGCAAGCCGATGCTGGGGTTGAGTGCAGCAGCATGCAGTGGGCTGACCTCTAACTGTATGTTCATGCACTGTTAACCTCGCTGTTGCAAAGCATGTTCCTGATGTTTTATATCATGGAGAAAATGTGAACCTCTGTGTCTGTTCTCCTCTTCTTTCCTGAGCCATCACTACTACAGTGGAAGGGTGGCCTGCTCTTCAGACTTTTTTCAACTGGAGGGTCAGGAAATACTTGCAGATCCTGGAAATCCACAGCAGTCTTGTTTGGGGAATTTTTACAGTCATCCTCACATAGAAGCATCTGTCCCATGCACTTCTACAGGTGCTGTCTATGGACAGCACCTGGGGAGGGGACTCATTGTGTTTTATGGGTTGTGCATCAGAAGAGGGGAGAATGTGATTTCTTTCTCACAAAAGTGTGCTTAATTGGTGACCACATGCCAAATTATAGAAAGAGAGCAGAGAATGAGCCCAGTGACTCTCCCTCATGGCCCGATGGTATTGCAGGTATAGGCACTTTCCCAGAGCAAAATCTTTGTTGTTGTTTGTTTTTGAGACAGGGTTTCTATGTGTAGCCCTGGCTAGCGTGTGTGTGATTTCTTAGCTTTCAGAAATGATTTCGCTGAAGTTGAACATACATCGAGGACTGTGATCTAGTTTGTAGAATGAGTTGTGGTTTTTGTTTTGTATGACGTGATCACCTAGTGTCACCAGAACCGATCAAAAAGCAAGACTTTGCCAGCACCCCAAACCTTTCTCCATGTCTCATTCTAACCCTCACATTTCCACTTCATATTCAGCTGCTGCACTGACTTTTGTGCCATTGGTTGATTTTTTTCCTTTATATGAATTAAATACAATTATATGTATATATATACACATATGTTTGCTTGGGATTTGACTAGGTTTTTTTAAATTACTCTTTTGCTTGTTATATTTGGTAGAATCCATACACACATTTTGAGCACCAATAATTTGCTCAATCTCATTGCTGTTTAGTATTCTATGAGCTGTGTTTAATACACAATATACACTCAACAAATGGTATTTTAAAAGTGAATAGTTGTCTTAGGCAGTGTTCTCTAGAGGAGGAAACCCAAAGCATGAATGTGTCAAACAAAGGGGATTCGTTAGATCGGCTTACATGGTAGGGCTGGGTAGTTCATCAACCACTCATGTTGCATCACTAATGTTAATTTTCATGTCCTCCTCCTCCTGCTCCTCACCTCCTCCTGCTCCTCCTCCTCCTGCTCCTCACCTCCTCCTGCCTGCTCCTCACCTCCTCCTCCTGCTCCTCCTCTTCCTCTTCTTCTCCTTTTTCTGGAGCTGAGGACTGAACCCAGGGCCTTGCATTTGCTAGCCAGGCCCTCTACCACTGAACGAAACTCCATGCCCTTTCTTTACTTCTTGACCTCATTCTCCCTGTTTTCTTCTGTAAAGCTGTTCATTCTCTTGTGCTGTTCTGTGCTGGATGTAAATCATGAAGCCGAGCCTCATTCTTAAACGGGGAAGGGAAGGGGAAACTTTGACCCTTTATTATTTATATTTCTGAGGGAAGATGAGTTCAATGCCATTCGTTCAACCATTCACCTCAGCATCTTATGGTTTTAGATGATAACCCAATACACATTATTTATTAGTTATTTTCCCAGTTTTGACCACTGGTGTTCTCTAGGGTGGCTGTCATCTCTCTCTTTAAGGTGCCATGCCCCGTCCTCTTATTTTTAAAGCAGTTTTCTCACTTTCTGACATTAAATGGTAGTCCAGGCTGACGCCGTTTGCTCCTGCTCCAATCTGAGAACCAGCTTTTGCTCTAAGAAGCTCTGATACAATGTGTTAGAGAACAATGTTTCAAACCCAGGACGTCAGTGCTGGGCATCTCATCGTGGCTTCAATCTGCATTGCCCACCTTCTGCCTTTCTTCATTTCCTGGCCATTTGGACTCTCCTCTTAATATACTCTTTAGTGAAGTCATTTACATATTATCTATTTATTTATGTATGGCGCTGATGTGTGTGCAAATCACTGGGCCCCTGTGGAGGTCAAAGGACAGCTTGCATGAGTGGGGTCTCTTCTAACACCACCTGCATTTAGGGATTGACCTTCCTCAGCTCGGTGGCAAGCCCTACTAGCTGAACCATCTCCCTGCGCATGTCCATTTGCCCGTTTTCCTACTGGAATATCTGCATTTCTGCCACTGTGGGTTTCCTCTTGTTATAGTTTCTGGATTGAGTATTTCATTGGGTCTCTCCCCATCTGTAGCTCACCCCTCCTTTGTGTCAATGTCTTTGACAAACAAGCCTCTTCCTGTTTGTTATTTCTCCTTCTGGCTCCTTCTAAGCTTTAACATTACTTGTGAAAAGTTTCTCAGTTTCGATTTAAGATATAGTGCAAACTGAAGTTTAATGATATTTTTAAAAATTTTCATCTGTAGCAACTTACTAAAAGGATCAGAATTTGAGTTAAACTGCTAGTTGAACAGTTTGCTGCTGCTGTATCTGCACCTTGCTAGTGTCCATATTTCAACGCTTTCTATGAAGACTCTTGTTTACTTTTCTATGTATGCAGCCATATTGTCTGGCAACAAGGCCCATATTTTTACTTCCTTTCCAACTACTGTATTTTTAATCTTTTCTTTCTTTATTATGCTGTACACGTTTCTAGAACAATGTCGGGTGAAATGTTAGTAGGCCTTGTCTCATTTCTGATATCAGGTGCGAAATTTTCTTTTTCTTTTCTTTCTTTTCTTTTTTTTGAGACAGGGTTTTCTCTATGTAGCTTTGCGGCTTTCCTGAAACTCCATCCGTAGCCCAGGCTGGCCTTCAAATTCACAGAGATCCTCCTGGCTCTGCCTCCCAAAGTGTTGGGATTAAAGGTGTGGCGCCACCGCCTGGTCTGGGAAATTTTCAATACTCACTTTAAGAGCATTTTTCTCTGTCTGTCTGTCTGTCTGTCTGCCTGTCTCTCTCTCTCTCTCTCTCTCTGTGTGTGTGTGTGTATAGACTTAAAATATCCCATTGTAGGTTGATTTTTTTAAAAGATTTTTAAAGGTTGTGAGTGAATGTTACCAATTATAAATAAGTGGCCTTTCTTGGCTGGTGTGATGGCTCAGTGGATAAAGGCACTGGCTTCCAAGCCTGACAACTTGGGTTTAATCCCTGGAACCCACATGTTGGAGGGAGAGAACTGGCTCCTGAAAATTGTCCTCTGACTCCCATGTATACAAGCACAAAGTAAAATAAAGATATAAATCCTCTTATAATTTTTCTCTTCTACCTTGTAGTGTGTGTGTGTGTGTGTGTGTGTGTGTGTGTGTGTGTGTGTTTGTGTGTGTGTGTGTGCACATTTGCACATGTGTAGGGATCAGAGGTCAGTCTGGAGTGTTGTTCATCAAGAACCACCTGTCTTGTTTTTGGAGACAGTACTCTGGCTGGCAAGTGAGCCTCAGGGTGGGTGCCACTGGCTTTTTATGTGGTTCCAGGGATCAACCTCAGATCCTCATGCATGATAAGCACTCTGCTGACTGACGTGCTTCCCAGGCTTGAGGCCTTGTCCTAGAATGTTCTGCCTAGGTTATGGCTGTTTCAGGAACACAGCAGGATGTGCCAGGACAAGTCTCAGGCACCTGCTTGCTCACTGGGACACAGCTGCTCCCTTTCCTGTTCTGAACCTGCAATCTAGGTTTCCTCAGAGGCTAAGAGGTTCTGGTTTGTCCAGCTCAGGTGACTAGAGCAAGGCTTCCACATCTCCCTTCCAGGCTAGAACTGGACTCACCATTGAAGAAGATGCAACCATTGGCTGTCTGGTCCCCTCTCCTGAGGGCTTTCCTGGCCTCCTGGGCGTCTGACTGCCACACACTTCACCATCCTTAGCACATAAAACACACCCTGAGACCTCCCCAGTTCTCTGCAGCATGTAAGTAGTTTTGAGTCTTTGGAACAGCCTGAATGTAATGATCAGGACTTCTTGTTTGAGACAGGGTCTCTTACTAGCCTGGATTTTATCAAGTGGACTGAACTGGCTGGACTGAACTCACTCTCTTTGCTTTCTCAGTACTTATAAACATATGACACCAGGTCTGGCTTTTTATTTTGCAATGGGTTCTGAGATGTGAATCAGGTCCTCACACTTGCAAAGCAAGTGTGTACTGTTTGGGTCATCTTCCCAGGTCTCCACACCAAGAGTCTTTCTGTTTTCTTAAGTTCCTCTAAGGAAGCCTAGAGAGGCTGCTGAGCCCCACAGGATCCCATACTTAGGCTGTGCCCTGCTTCCTGCTTAGGACTCGCATGCTGCTTCTCTCCTGGGTTGTTTTCAACCAGAATAGTCCTTTCACTTTGAAGAATAGGTACCACATCCTCCCTTCAACTGTCCCTTGCAATCTGAGTCCTTGACAGATGATAAAGGGCACAAGGGAGACTCCTATTTAAAAGTGGGATCACCTCCATGCACAGTCCTGGTGCATGGCTCCCCATGGGGATCATGTTTCCTGTGTGATTTATGCTCAACCCACACCTAGGCTTAGTTTTTCCTTCCTTTCCTTTGCTGTTTTCTGGATTCTGTCATAATGCACTACACTCAAGTTCTCGTCTCAGGCCCTGCTCTCCAGAAACCAGATCTAAAGTCAACTTCTGTGCCACACCAGTCAAAGGCTTTGCCCCAGCAGTGCCCCAATCCAAATCTAGGCTCTTACCTCCTTCATGATGAGAGATGATCACACACACTGGGAAAAGAGGAGAGACCATTGTACCATCAACTGGATACAGTGCTGTGATTGTCTGGGTGACTGGCTGAGGTTCGCTGGAGCTGTGACAGGTGAGGGGTGTGGGAGTGTGTCACTGTCTGTTGATAGGATCAAGATGGAAAGAATACCAAAGTGGGCTGGGTAAGTAAAGAAAGAAGGGCAACCTCGTCTGAGTGGAGTTGGGCTCAAAGTTCCAGAAGACAAGGTAGCTGAGCGGTCAAGAGGAATGTGTCTAGTAAGCAAAGGAGCAAGAGGCAAATAGAGGAGACCACCAGTGCTCTGTCCTGACCTGCAAGCAGCTGCTATGGCTTGACTGGAAATGTCCCCCACAGGCTCATGTATTTAGACACTGGGTCCCTGCTGGTGGTGCTGATTTAGGGGGTTATAGAATCACTGTGACATGAAGATGATAGCTCACCTCTGCTTCTGGTCACACTTTCTTTGCTTCCTGATCCTTCCAGAAGAACAAGTTGCAAACTCCAACTACTGTGGAACCCTACAAACTCCAGCTACCGTGGAGCCCTGCTAGCCACCATGCCTTCCCTTCTATGACGGACTGAATCTTTGGTGCTGTGGACCAATCTAATCCTTCCTCAAGTAGCTTCTGTCAGGTATTTGCTCATTGTGACTGAAAACAAAATTGGTCCACATATTAGTGGGAAACCTAGGCCACCCATGTGCATCTCTCCTGCTTGGGGATGGGGTCCAGTAGATGAGAAGGGATTCAAAGAGATGCTAAGGGGATGGAAGGCAAGGGGGAAGAGAATGAATAGTCTTCTCAGAGTCCTATGCTTTCCCTGCCCACCTCTCTGCTTCATCTCTCCTCTTGGATATGGAGTCCTTCACACTCTTTCTCACAAGGAAGTCTTAACTTTCCTCTCAATTTCTCTGCTACTTTCCCACATGGCCCTATTTCTTGGTATCCATTCAAACAAAGTTAAGGGTCAAGTACCCATGTAGACATGTCAAAATAGCTTCCTTTGTTTATTAGGGCAAGACACACAGTAAAACGTGAAAACATTAAATGGGACAGATACAGCACATACTCACTCAGTAAGTCTTTGTTTGCTTTGCTCTGAGTCCCATCCACCCTGATAGGTTGCAGGGCTCAGAAAGCAAAGATCCTAGCCTATACTCTGCTTACCCAAGGACCCTGGCCCAGGAGCTTACCCACCACAGACATCAACACGCACTTACTGATTCCTGGACAGAATGATTGTACTTGGATCACAGGTTTGGGGTCTTTTGCCTTTGGACTTTGCCCATTGCACAATCCCACACACAGTGGTCCAGGGGTGCTGCCTGTTGGTGTGTGACCAGTGAATCTCGACCTGAGAGCCTTGCTTCCCTTTTGTGCAGACAGGAAGGTAGGGGTCTACATAACAGGGATGTGAGGACGGAATGACACACTCTGTGCTCCACAGTAGGAGAGGGATGGGTAGAGAATTCATTTTGTATGAAGGGGACCTAAAGACACAAGGCCCCAAGTTTGGGCAATCTTTTTTTCCTACATATCCCTTTTTTCATTTTTTGTTTACTTTTAAGATTATATTTTAATTACAGCATTTCTCCTTTCCCTTTCCTCCCTCCAAACTGTCCCATCCACTCCCTACTCTCTTCCAAATTCATGGCCTCTTTTTTTCATCAATTTTTATCGAGTGCATATCTGTACTTGTATATAGAGATATATTCCCAAATATGACCTGTTGAGTACATCTAGTGCATGTATGGATTCTCCTTGCATGTATGTTTTCAGGGCTGACCCTTTGACACTGGACAACCAGTTGGTGTGCCCTTCTTTGGAAAGGGTGATGTCTCCCACTCCCAGCTGTCCTCAGCCTGTAGTTCTTTGGGTGGAAACCTCATGGGCTTTCCCCATCCAGTTGGGCATGTTTGTTGGCATCCTCCTTGACTATTATTTCTGGGTTTGATTGAAATCTTGGGTGTAAATCTTTAGGAGTCAGAACAGGCAAATGGCAGCCTTCCCACCACCCTCGCACCCAGATCCGTCATGTCCCTTCATAAGCTGCTGTCCTCCTTGTGTCCCTGTCCTTGCCGTACTGGGCTTGGAGTCTTCATTTTCTGCTTTCTTCCATCCTAGTCCTTTGCTTAGAAGTCAAACTGATGGCTAGTTTGAATTGTCAACTTGACACGGTCCAGAATCAACTGAGCCTCTGAGAATGTCTATGGGCCGTGATCTCAATTATCTCATTGTTGTGGGAGGACCTGTCCACCGTGGGTAGGGCTGTTCCCTGGACTCAGAGTAGTACTGGACTGCATACTAATGGGAAAAGCCAACAGTGAGTAGCATGCGTGTATTGATTTATGGCTTTCTGGTCTTGACTGTGGATAATGATGTGACCAATTGCTTCAAGGTCCTGCTGCCTTGACTTCTGTGACCTCGTGAGCCAAGCGAACCCTTTCTTTCTCTCATAATTTGCTTATATCAGAGTATTTTATCAGAACAAAAGGAAGTGAAACTAAGACTCAAGGTCTCCCATGTTCCAGGGTTAATCTTCTCCAATCTCCATCATTTCCATCCTTGGCCTTTGTTCCCCTTCTGGTGCCAGACCCTGCCCCTGTGGTTCTGGTGGGGGTGTACCATGCATGTTGTTGCCTCTGGCAGGGAGTTCACCTCCTTTCAGAGCAGCAGGCACACCCAGAGACCCAGACTCCTCGTGTAGTTGGGAGCCTGCTGGGCAAGCCCTCTGCTTTCACACCCTCGCCCCTCATGGCTGCAGCCAGGTGTGCCCCTCATTGTTCCTCCAGGCTCTGCTTACAGTGTTTCTCAAGCAGGCCACAGTTTCTATGTCCTTCAAGGCTTGCTTCAGGAGCAGAGCCTGACAGTATGACAGGCCAGGAGCTCACCTGGCCTCTGCACTTGGTGCTCTCATTTTATAGCTTCTTTGTGGCACTTATGTCCTGCTCTGTGCTCTAGAGACCTCGTGCTTTTGTGGACTCTGATGTGAAGAGTCTTAAAGGATGCGGCTATGTGTGTAGAACATTCTTTCCCAAGTTCAGTGCTAGAGCCAGGTGGGCAGATTCAATAGAAAACTTGACATTACATAAGGAGATGACTGGTGGTTTCCTGGGGACATGTGGAGGGGCAGCTGGTGAGGAGGGTGAATGCCATTATGTCCTGCACAATGTTGCCTCTTTCCGGAATTCCCCAGGCCTTTAGTAGTGATGCCATTCTGGATGCAAGGACCATTTCTATGCAACCAGGGAGGATCTGGGTCATGGGTTTGGGCATTCAACTCAAGAGTGGGTGGGGCATGGAATTGTGGAGAGAGGAGTGGCTGAGTTCCCATGAAAGACAAGAACTTGGTTTTGGGCTAATTAAATATCATTATTTCCCTCAATGGTTTTGTGGTTCTTAGGTGGCATGTAGGAAAACTTTCTTGTCCTATTTGGATACAAGAACTAAAATCCCTCCACCTTTTTCCCCTTTAGTTCAATATCTGATGTAATCAATTTCTGGTTCTCTCTCTCTCTCTCTCTCTCTCTCTCTCTTTCTCTCTCTCTCTCTGTATTCACATGTGTGTAGTGTGTATGAAGGGCAGAGGATGTCTTCTTCAGGCCCCAGCCATTGTTTTTTGTTGTTGTTGTTTTAGCCAGTTTCTTTCTCTCTTTGGGACCAAGTAGACTAGAGTGGCTGTCCATCAAACCCCAGGGATTTGCCTGTCTCCAGCTCTTCAATACTAGGATTAGAAGCTTCTACCATCAGGCCAAGCTTCTTAATGTGAGTTCTAGGAAAGCAGACTTGGGTTCTTGTGATCACAAGGCAAGCATTCCATTCCCTTTGAGATGTAGAAGACTCTCCCTTGGATCCCTCTTGGATCCTGGAAGATAGTTGGGGTTACCACTAGAGCACAATGTAGTTAGTTGCCTTTATGACTGTGTTATGCCTCAGGGGGCCACACCAAACCCTGCACAGGGGTTGTGTCACTTCCTCCTTTTTGTTGATGGAAGAGTGAGGCTCAGATAAAATTACCAAGTTCATGTAGCTAGTCCTGGAGAGGTGTGAAATTCAAACCCATGTTTCTTTCTTTCTCTTCTTTCTTTTTTTTTTTTTTAGTTTTTCCGAGACAGGGTTTCTCTGTGTAGCTTTGCGCCTTTCCTGGAACTCACTTGTTAGCCCAGGATGGCCTTGAACTCACAGAAATCCACCTGGCTCTGTCTCCCGAGTGCTGGGATTAAAGGCGTGCACCACCACTGCCCGGCCAAACCCATGTTTCTTAATGTCAACACTATAGTAGTAGCCTCTGTGGTACCATGTCTCCAAGTAGACATCTGATGACTGAATAAACAGTATGGTAGTGACTATGGTCAAAGGTCAAGCGTCTAGGACAGATAGGAGAGCTTTTGGCATTGAAACGATTGTGGCTTATCCCTGGGGAAAATAGCAAAGCTGACTTCTGATGAAATCCCCCCCAAAGCAGCCCCTCTGTCAGCAGCTCCATCTTAGGTCATATTTTAAGTGCTGGCTGGGACACAAGGCTGTGGATCATAGCTGCGCCATCTGACTTTAAAATACATAAGGACCAACGTGGGAATTTTATCATATTTCTGTCATCCAGGCATGAAGTCAGCGGGCCTTTGCATGACAGGGAGCATTTCACTTGTAATTAGCTGAGTGTTTTGATTTTTTTAAACTTTGTTTTTATTTAAAAAATGGTTCTGCCTAGACTTTGGTGTGAGGCAAGCTCAGAGCCACCCCACAGCAGCAGAGGTGAGTCATAGCCATACAATCTACAGGCTTGAGGGGGAATGGAGGGGGTGTTGGAGAAACGTAAATTATTGTGATTGTCTTGAAGGCACACTCTGAGTTAATTACTGTGTCCTTGGCAGTTGCCTTGTGCCTTCATCAACACCGAGCCAGTGATGGTTCTTAGAGAAGGAAGAGAGACCTGGAAGCTCCATTGTCTTCTGAGGGAGTTTGGGACAAAATTCGCAGAAGCAGCTGGAACCTGTGCAGATTCCACAGCCTCACATCATCTTTATTTTTCCAAGGCAAATAAATCTGGCTTTGTTCTCCATCTGCCATGTCTGGCAGGAAACCCATACGTAGTGAGTGATATCCTCTTAGGGATGAAGGAGAAGGGGGCATTTCTCTCTTGGGAATGTAAGGAATCCTTGGGATGGAGATAGTTCAGTGAAATCTAAGGGTAAGTGTTTAGGCTTGGGCTGACTGGGAAATTCTTGCTCCTGGTCAGCATGCACCAACTTGAAGGGGGCATCTCGCTGCTTCCCACCTAGTCAGGGCCTCAGCAAAGGCAGCCACAGCCGCTGCTGCCTGTTCATTCCCACAGCTGTTTCCAGCCAGTGCTGAAGGTCTCCATGCTTTGAGACTTTCACATGGAGTCCCCGTCTCGGGGAATCCATATAAAGTGATTTCAGGCTTGTCAATCTTAGAGTGAGTCTCCTCTCAGGCTGGGCAGCTACCACATCTCTTTAAGCTATTGGACGGAGACAGGCAAGGAGGGAAGGAGGGAGAGGATAAGAAAAGGAGGAATAAAATAAACTTAACCAAAACCAGAACCAAATGAAATCATCACTACCACCATCACTACTAACTCTACCACCTCTATCATCACCACTACCACCTCCACCATCATTACCACCTCCACCACTAACTCTACCACCCCCACCACCATCAACACCACCACCTCCACTACCATCTCCACCACCACCACCACCACCACCACCTACACCACCAGCACCAACACCACCTCTACCACCACCACCACCACCTCCCCAGCACCAGCACCAGCACCAGTACCACCTCCACCCTGAAAACAAAGCAAAACAACTGGCTGTTTATTCAGAAAAAGAGTAAATGGATCTTTTTAGTTTACTGGGCCTCTTCTAGCTTCTTCTTGAACAGGACAGAAGTTTCTTTCCCGGGTCCTCAGCACCTGGGCTGTGTGGTCCTGAGAAAGCCACCTCAGCTTTCTGGAGCTCAGTCTCAAGCAGGATGTGATATCTTCCCTGTTAGTGGGACAATCAGAAGGATTCAACGATTCAGCCACTCAGCACAAAGGCAGGCCTGGCCTCTGCTCTTAGAGCATCAGTGTGGGTAGAAAGCTGAGCCTCATGAAGATGTCTGTTGCTTCCCCATGGTTGTGGGCACAGATATATTTTGTTTATCCCAGGATCCTCAGCAACAGGGACCCTTGTATGTACTTGAAAGCATGTGGTTACTCAAACAGTTGTGAAAGGTGGTGCTTAGGGAGGGGCTGAGAGTGCTGAGCTTCCCTTCTCAGCCCAGGCTGAACGACCTTCATTGTGAATCTCCACGGTGCTCACATGTGCAGAGTCTGGGACAATGATGTCAAATGGGATGTTGAGGCAGGCATATTGCAAATTCTTGTCTATCCTGGGCTATGCAAAGAGTTCTGTGCTAGCCTGGGTTACCTGGGTAGACTTTGACTCAACCCTCCCCTCCAATGAAACCCACTGTAGCTAGAAAAAGATAGCAGTGCCCAGTGTGTTGTGAGGTCATTTGCTGGTGCTACAACAAGATGCCACAGAATAGATCATTTATAAAAAGAATAAAGTTATTTCTTAGGGGTCTGAAGGCTAGAGAGCCAAGACTGAGGGACCAGCATATGATGAGGTCCTTCATGCCATACATACTGTCACATGATGTGGGGGTCAAGTGGCAAAAGTTCATGGAAGAGAGGGGGCAGAAAAGGGTCCAGAGAAAACTGAGCAAGTCAAACTGGCTTCTAAAACCCGTTCCTGTGAGAACCTACTCGCCCCTGCTGTAATGCCTTTGACCTCCTGAGGAGCACACCTCTCTAAGCCATGTCACCCAACATCATTGCAATGGGAAGTCACTTCTAACATGTCTTCAAACCACAGTAATTCTCTTGTTACGTATATAATGTTACCAGAAAGGAAAATTTTGCATATGTATATATTGGTGTGTGTGTGTGTGTGTGTGTGTGTGTGTGTGTGTGTGTGTGTGTGGTTGTGGATGCACATATACATGTTTATATATGTATAAGTGCTAATAAGTGCTATGAACAAAAAGATACTTGGGAGGTTAGGATTATTTCATTATTCTCCTAAGTCACAACCTATCAGTGAGGGAAATCAGGGCAGGAACTCAAGGTAGAGCCTTGAACCAGAGAACACAACATGGAAGGATCTGCTAAGTGGCTTGTGTCCTTTGGCTTGCTCAGCCAACTTTCTCCTACAACCCAGACTCACCTGCCTGGGGATGGCACCACCACAGTAGGCTGGGCCCTCCTCCATCAATTAGCAATTAAGAAAATGCCCCTGAAGACATGTTCACAGGCTGATATTATGGAGTCAGTTCTTCAGTTGAGGTTCCCTCTCCCCAGATGTGTCAAGCTGAAGCTCTGACATCACCCACTGTGAAGGTTTTCATGGACTCTCCACCTTACTTAGTTCAAGCCCTTCTTTCTCCACTACACCCGTCTTTTCTTTTCACTGACTGGGGCCCATGTATTCCCTCATCTCTTGCCCAAGTTGTTGACGCTTCCTCTTTGTATTCTAGATCAACAGTTGCGTCTTCATATTTCTCACCTTCTTCAAATACTTCAAACATAGTTTCTTATGAGACTGTCAGCCCTGGGACTGGATTATTTATAGAGGTAGTGTTAATTTGTCAAGTCACATAAAGATCACATGACATAATGTTAATAAAAGTACTTTTGAAGAGCAAGATATCATACCAGTTCATTCATCTGTCTTTCCATTGACACAAGGACAATTTGTGAAGTTTTGTCTGGGTGCTGGAGACACTGAGGGAATCCAGGTGTCTGAAAGGAATCCAGGACCTAATGTGACTTACTGTAACAGATCACAGTAAACTGACTGTGACTGAACCTCACAGGCAGTGGTGGGACAAAGAAGTTAAGTCCATA
This sequence comes from Onychomys torridus, assembly GCF_903995425.1. NCBI lineage: Eukaryota > Metazoa > Chordata > Mammalia > Rodentia > Cricetidae > Onychomys > Onychomys torridus. The sequence continues at coordinate 690,896 of NC_050462.1, forward strand.
TTACAGTATATAGAGAGATTTGAGCCAGCCAAATGGCTTAGTATGTTAAGGCTCTTGTCCCCAAGCCAGACGATCAAAATTCAGTGTCCAGGACCCACATGTTAGGAAAGAACTGATTCTTCTAAGTTACCCTCCTTTCTCTACACACATCCTAGTCACAAAGTCAATAAATGTCATAAATTATGCATAGTAGATATAGTAGGTACAGACAGAGTAGGAGCAACATGTTTTGAGTGCTCTGGAGAAAAAAGCTGCTCTCTGTTTGGAACAGACTCTGGAATGATATTGATAACTGCCCGCATCTCTCTTGTGTCTCTAAAATCAGCCCCACATTTGGGGTCCGCAGCTTCTACACAGGAGGTCACTGGAGTTCTTGAGGAGTCATTTCTTCTCATTTGTCAAATCTGTGTGAGAAGCTTTCATAAGGTTGCCATAGAAACAGAAACAGATAATTTCTTCATAAAACAAGTGGTTATTGAACACCGTGCTGTGCTGGACACTGACTTGCTATGATGTCCTGATGTCCTCTGGTACCCAGCCTTGGTAGCTGGCCCCTGAAAGCTGCACAATATCTTCACTTCAGGCCTCCCCATGATTCTATTCCTTGACAACTTGCTTCAAAATTCTGTTGTCTTTGGGTCTTTCAGAAAGAAACTACATGGGCCTCTGGGAGTACGGGGATTGGGAGCAGAGTTTAGGCTCAGAGACATCAGGCTACATGAAGAAAGCCTTAGTCTTTTTGGATTGCAGCAACAAGATGATGGCTGAAAGAACCAACAGTTGTTCCTCATAGTTCTGGAGCTGGCAGGTCCAGTTTCAAGAGGGCAGCACAGGTGGCATGTGGTGAGGCCTTCTTTGGTTTGTAGATATTACTTTCTCATTAAAACCTTACATGATGGAGAGACAGAGATCATCACTTCTTGTCTCTCTTACCATAAAAGGCATGAATGCCATGGTGAGGCTTCCTCCTTGTGATCTAGTCATCTCCCAAAGACCATACTTGCAAACATCATCATGCTTTGGGTTGGGGATTCAACCTAAGAATTTTCTTGATGTTTATGAGGTACAGTTCAGTTCATAGAATGGAGAAACAGCATGAGCTAATTAAAGATGCTGAGGCCAATGTACAAACATCTCTTTGCTCTTTTTCTGCCAAGGCCACTGGAAAGAAACCCGACTTTTTAATGATGTCTCTTTTTTGGGTCCAGATTTATTACAAATACACTTCCTTTGTTTCTTCTATGATCATGTCATCAAGTGGCCCAGAGATCCATGTCAACAGAGCAGCCTTTGGCTGGAAAGGGGCCCAGGATGTTTGGGCTTGTCATTAAGAACTCTAGTGGTGAAGAGAGTGGGGAGTAGGAAAGGGAGGCACTAGCAGGCTTGCCAGAGGACCCTCATTAAACTCTGGGAGGGGTGGGGGTGAGCCATCCAAGCCTTGGGCCTGGCAGGGTTTATGGCTGCATGGTAGGAAGCAGAGCAATTCTGTGTCTCTGGAAACCTCTTTAGCTATTGGGCTAGTTTTCTCTGGCTCCTTTGTCAAGACTGGGTGCTTCAGTTTTGACATTTAATTTTTCCTTTTGGATTTTTCCTCTCATTATAAATATGTGTTGTGAATTCAGTCCTTGGAAAACATTGTAGGCCAGAGACTGGAATGCTGGTGGTACATGGGACCTGTAAGACAAACCTAGTGTATTGGAACCAAAGATGCAAGGCTCTGCAGTGTGTGTGTGGACGGAAGGGAAAGCTCCAACACTGAGGGAGGGGGTAAGGTCTCGACTCTCTAGCTGGTTTCCATTACCCACAATTCCACAGGGCTCTGCTTGCATAGGCCCAGTATAGAAAGTACCTCTGGGGTTGTATAGCCCAGTGTTCTGTCTTCACACTCCTCCTCTGTCAGCCCTTCTTCAAGTGTCTTGATGAAGTGCCAGTTTCACTAAGAGCTTGGGATAGATCCAAGAAATGTACTCCTGGAGGGAAGAAGCATTGGCAGAAATTCTACTGCGGAGAGATGCTGGGGTTAGGGGTCTGGGCAGAATGTTTTCTGCGAGCCTGTAGAAGGGACTCCTTTCAGCACAGCCTTGGACAGGGACCTTCTGAGGGGTTAGTAAGGAAATACAGTATTGCTGTGGTTTTGCCTCATGTTGCTTCTTCCACACAGTGTCGGAGTTGACCACACACCACTGCTAGGACTCCAAAGGTAACTAAGGATGGGTGTTCGGAGAAAGCTGACTTATACCCCTCACTCTGTGCTTCTTGGATGCCCTAGTGAGATCTCAGTTCTGGGGGATAAACACTGGAGTCATAGTTAGGCAGGTACCACATCCCTATATAATCTACTGACACAATAGGACTTTTGGGGTACAATACAAATCTGAAAGCACTTCCGGGTATCCTAGAACCTCTCCCCCAAACCAAAGTAGATACATTAAAGAAATCTGTTATTTGTCCATCTGTGACTACTTCTGTGGAAGCTAGAATGGAGGAAGTTAGGCTGCTAGGTGGAGGATGCCTATCTTATTCCCGTCCTGGGGCATGCCTGGAGTCCCTGACCACAGTACATCAGGGCCCATCCTGTCATGTTCCTAGCATCACAAGTTGGCATCTGGTTTTGACTCTTCTCTGCCAGCTCCAAATCCCCTCATTCACCAAGTCTCTCAACACTCTCTTCCCCCAGTCATCAGCTGTTACCAGCACTCCTGTGGAGATCTATCTTTCAGTGTCTAACTGGTTAAGTGTTCCCTGTTGAGGCTCTTCAATGGCATCCTTTTGCTTTTGTATCAACTTTTACTCCTGTTCCATCTGTTCTGTGTGTAGACACGCGCCTCCCCTCAATGGGCCATGCTTACTCCGGATGTTCTCATGGGGCTGCTCTACCACAGCCCATAAGTCCACTTTCTGCCAACTCCAATGCTGCTTTCGTGTGTGCAACTCAGTTTTCACTTGCTCCAGGAAGCCCTTTTAGCTCTGAGCTACTGACCCCCTCACCCATTTCTGTGACTGCACAGGCTCTTTGGCATCTAGTGTGCTTCTAAGAAACAATAGCCAGGACTGAGGCTAGCCTAAGTGTCCTTCCATTCCAGACCATGTGTGCTCAATTCATCTCATTATGAATTTGCCTGAAGCAAAAGAGAGAGAACCCTGGACACCATAGTCAGTCATGTCCACACTGGCACAAACTTCTTTTACTGTGGAGACATTCAACATAGGACAAGCTTCCACCCTGTAAAGCAAATGCCTCCATTCTATGATATCTTCCTTTTTAAAACTTTCTTTTTATTTATTCTTTGTGTCTTTCACACCATGCCTCTCGATCCCATTCATGTCCCATCTCTGTCTTTCTGCCTTCTGCCCTTGCAACTCCCCTGCCTAAATAAAATTTAAGAGAAAAAAAGGAAAGGAAAATAAGGGAAAAAAATCTCATCATGGAAGCTGGAGTGTGACACAGTGAGTCACACAGTACATTGTTTTGTCCACACATCTTTACTTGCCAAGTCTTTGGTCTGGTTCGAGGCCTCTGGGTTCTGCTACACGTCTATCGATGCTGGGTCCTCACTGGAACTCCTCTTGGTTATCCTGCTATTGTGCTGTGTTATGGAAATCCTGCAGTGGTGGGTCTGCAGAATCGGTCTCTTGCTCCAGCAGATCACAGATGGGGTGGATGTCTAAGGTATCTTCTTAGCACCTACATGAGCCAGGTTCTGTGCTGCCAAAGTGACATGGCTCTTCTCACCTTTGAAAACCTGATCCACCTCTGCAGTTATGTCTGTCTGGAAGCAGGCACAGACAGACACAAGATGCGTATGTTCTCACAGCTGTCCTCTCTACTTTGTACACATAGATGTGTATGCAGACTGCTCTGGATGCCCTTTGTTCTTTTAAGACTGTGACTTCAATGCCTGGGAATATCTACAATACTCCAGGGACTGAGCAGGCTCATGGTGAGCCCCTTCCTCTTGCCAAATACTTGGCAGGCTTTTGCAAAGCTGACCTGAAAAGACCCTGGCTTGAGATGCAGGGACAATGAGGAGTTCCATGTTATTTATGACAGTCCTCTCTTTGTGTTGTGAGTGACCTCTGCACGCTGCTTCTGAAGGTGGAGTTTATCTGCTAAGAAGCCAGGAAGTCATGTGGGTGTGATGATGGATGGAGATTTAGTGTTGAAGATTGAAAAGACATGGGACAAAGGGACAGGTGTAGCTCTTGAGGCCACTTGTAGTAGTAAATGGGACTTATGACTAAGCCCCATGAGATGGAGATGGAAATCTTGTTTGCTTTATCATTGAGAGGTTTGCCTCTGAACAATGGCAGAGATGATATTATTAACATCGGCTGTGTGTTTTGCGCCTGGGTTTGCCAAGGGCATGAGCAACTCTTCTCCTTAACTCCTGACTCTGAACTGAGACCAAAGAGCGGGGCACACAGGCCTGCCATCTGTGTGGTTGAAGCAAGTCCAGCAAGAGATGTCTGTGCTGTCAACTTCCCGGCCTGGACCACAGGCTCAGCCAGCCTGAGGGGAACAGGAAACCTGCCAAACCAGAAAGACTGAGGTCCAGCCCTCTGCCTCAGTGGGTCCTTGTTACTAGTCAGGTAGCTTGCTCTATATGTCCAGGGAGTAGCAACATGTGGGGCAAGAGATCAGTCTTCCAGAAATCTCATCATGGCAGAGATCAGTGTCACTGTGTGAAGCAAACATTCTTCTCCATGTTTTTGTCCAAGCTAACCACAGTCCAGATGGGGGTATGACTATTACATCAGTGGAAATGCACCCCCAGCAGGACAGTTCTGCTGCTTCCTGAAGCTTCTCTTTCCATACAATGTTGATTCCTAGGGCTGTGGTGGGCAAGGTGGGGGTGGTGCCCTCAGAAGGCTCCAATGAAGCAAATCACACACCACCCAACTCCTCTTCGAGGATGTTCTCTTCAAGGCTGCAAAGCTGTCCCATGCCCTGGTGTGCCCAGCTGGACAAGACTCGTACAGACTATAAGAGGTTCCTGTCAGGTAGACAAGCCAGAGTGGGGAAGGGGCTCTGCCACAGCTGGAGATCAGGTGCAGGGGAGGCTGATATCTTGAGGTTTGTTGCTTCTGGAGGATTCCATTCAGGAGGGGAATGGAGATACAAATGAAGGGAAGCCTTAATTCACCCCTCCCGTCCTTCATCAATGAAGCCTTAATCCTCCCTCCCCTCCTTCACCTGTTCCTCCTCCCTCTGCCTTTCTGCTCCTCTTCCTCTTTGGCCCCATTTTTCCTACTCTTCTCTCCTCCCTGCTTCTGAAGCTATGACCCCACTAGGACTGCTTGAGAAAAAATCTCAGTCAGAAATCACTGCAGGTCCCCAGCAGCCCAGCTCAACCCTGACATACCCACAGCTCATGGGCAGTCACCCCCGTATATCAATCACCTGGGGGCCAACAAAAGATTTCCTTCCATTCTACTGTCAGATGTCAGGCGTCAACCCTCCTTAGTGAGGGCTCTTGACAATTGCCCTGGAAAGGAATTTGACTTAGTGGGAAGAATGTGGCACTTGGGACCAGGCAGAACTGGGCTCAGCTCCAGGATCTGCCACTTCATACCTGTGTATCCCGAACAAACACTGTTTGCGCTTTTGGAGTCTGAGCTTCCTCGTTCAGGAAATAAACAATACAGAGATGTCAACAACCTTTTTTGGGAATTGCTTTGAAAGTAAGAATTCCAAGGCCCTTGCATGCAACTTGCCTACAAGATCCAAGGGAGGGAGCGAGACTGGGAGGTTTAAAACTTCAGAATAGTCTGCCATAGCCCGATTTCCTGTGCCCTTTCGATTTGATAAACAGTGAGCTTCTCCAAGACACTGAGATTACAGAAACCTCAAGGCATTTGTTCCACGTAAGGAAGCCTTGACACAACTTTCCCAAGGCCACCTTTGTCCCCACCCTCTATGTGCCCCTGTCCTTCTGGGGCTACCCATGAATCAAAGGACTCTTAACACCCTACAATGACCTGCTAGACTGGCCCTGGAAGCAATGAATTGACTGTGTATTTAAGCTGCGTATATGTGGCTGTAGAATTTATAGTATGGACACAAGTCTGCAGGACCCGAGAACCTGGCTGGTCTGTGGTCCTTAAGACCTCTGTCATGGATCCTTTTTGTAAGCAACTCAAGGCACCATTGTGCTTCTAGTCTTTGGAGATTGGGATGTTCTCAAGCCAAGACAGTCTAGAAATCTTGTGTAGAGCTCGGTGTGCCATTTTAGTGTGTCCTATGGCTGCTTCTCTGTGGGTACCACTCACAAGACAAGGCATTCAAGAGCTATGGCCCAGTTTTGAAAACCAATGGAAAACTGGAGAACATGATGAGGAACCACATACCCTCCAGGAAGTGATGCCACAGCTAAAGTCCCTCTGCAGAAAGCACCTGTGCCTTGTTGCCATTAGATATAGAGTCTTGATTTTTTTCATGTCATTGAATGGCTTAAGAGTCATAGCTAAAGCAGCCTGTGAACTCTTCTTAGGTCTGGATACAGAGAGGAAGGAGTCATAGTTCATATAATAGGGAGTGCCCTCAGAGTAGGCAGGTGTTAAAATGTTAGTCTGAATGCTAGAAAACTAGCATGCTTCATTTGTTATCTTTTGAATGCAACCTCGAATCCAGGAGGAAACAAGATAATTGAAATGTCCCACTCATCTGTGTGAACTGAAATTCCTGGTGTGGGGGATAGCACAGATACTAGCTTTCTGGCTGAATGACCGATGAAAATTCCAGTCACTGTAGAGAGTTGAAATGTTACAGGTCTAGACCCAAATTATATTGGGATGTTTTAGTTCCATAAATAGCCATTTATTTCCCACCCCTGTGTATGAACTAACATCCTTATGGTTTAGGTAAATCTATTTATGATGTACAACCGGATCACTGGCTTCCATCAACCCAAAGGCCAAGGATGCCACCAGATAACATCTGAGACCTATGGTAGGGATGTCCCTGTTCTGCAATAACCTTTCTACCTGATGTTTCCACTAGTGTATTAGAAATGTGGCTTTATTTGTAATTTACTTTAATCTATTCCTATAAAAATGTAGTGAAACTGCTATTATTTTGGTATATGGTATTTGAGACCACCTGAATCTGTGTTTCTGGGTCCATCATATTCAGCTCCAGAATAATATTTTATCCTTTGTGATTTTTGGTCCCCTCTTGGTATAACAACAACCAAGGCTACTGACTTGGGATCAGTGACTCTGACCCTCAGTGGCTTCTGAGAAATAAGTACTAACAGTTATCCTGCATGCTTCTCTCAGGGTTGCCACAAAGGCCAAGTGGTAATAGTAACAACCGAGTAAACTGTAAAATGCTATATCAAAAGAGCAGGTGGAGAGGATGTTTTCCCGTTAGCTGGTGAACCACAAGAAAACAGCATTTACAACATGGGTGGTTCATTTCTAGAGTTTGGTGATGTGTGCAGGGCCATCAAGACTCTCATTCAGCAATTCCAGCATCCAAAGCTCAGGCATTGACAGTGCTAAGTGAGCCAACAGGGACTCTAGAGCTGGCAGGAGCCACCCCCAGGTGTGTCTGAGGGAAGCTGTCTCAGGCAGCTTGGTTGTGTTTAGATGAACTACTTGGAGGCTCAAGAACGTTGGGGCTGGAATTGGAGATGAAATCACAATTATGTGTGACCACGCTGTAAATGGACTTCATTATTGATAAGATTCAGGAATGAATAATATCCAGGTGACATCAGCCTAAACTGTCGGTAGCTGATTAATAGCCATCCATCAAACACTAAAGTGGAAGGAACTGATACTGGAGGTTGGAGTAGCTTAGCTCCCAAGCAGCCTACAAAGGGACTATAGGAACACAGAACCGGTGGCACATCTGCATCTGAGTCCCTCCTGCTGGGTCATTAGTCACAGAACACTGGGTGTCTGAGATGGATGCTGGCCATGGTGTAGCAGTCCTTCATGCCCAGGCTAAGAGCATTCTGGGAAAGAACAAAGACTATGGGGCTAGGACAAGGCAGGGGTTGGCAGGAACCTGCAGGGGAGCTCCCTGAGGCCAGAGAACACCTTGTTTCTGTTCTCCTGTCTCTGAAAGTCTCCTCTAAGGAACCGGATGAGGAGAGACCAGGCCTCCAGCCTGCAAATGGGCGGAGCACCTATATGACGGGGTCCTTGTATTCAGTGGTGACACGCGACTGCAGAGCGTCTTTACTCTCCATGAAGTGAGTCTCAGTTTTTGCAGCAGGCTGAAGGGATAGTGACAGGTACAAACTCGAAAGGATGGAGTGAATGTTGAGAGAATTCTTCTTGGTGACACATTTGATGTAGTTCTAGCTCTTTTGCACTGTCAGATGGGCAGCCCCTGGCAGGAATGAGACATGTGGTAATGGAATCTCATTTGCTATGTACAAAGATGTATCTGATGCCATATGGGAGGCCAACATGGTGGGGACAGACAAGTGGCTTCTGCGTTAGTCCTGGCGTGGGCTAGTGCTTGCAGAAGTGAGGTAAACAACAGATAATAAGGGAGCACTGCTGAACTGTCATGAAGACATGTGTTAAGTAGGAATTTGATAAATGGCAGTTAATATTATAATTGCTCTTACAGTCTTCACCCAATCCATAGCATGAGCTAACTACAGACATGGGTTTGTAATACAGCAAAATGGAGACATTTTCATTGTTATTTACGTGTGTAATAAACTATGACACAGTGCCTTTCATATGCTTAACACTGTACTAGGCAATGTCAAAGTTCCTCCGAGAGACAGAGCTGACGGAAGATGCGTACAGGGACTGACCCATGTAATTACAGAGGCTGTGTCCCATGGTCTACATTAAGTAGAGTCCCGGGTGAGCTAGCAGCATCATTCCAGTCTGAGGCTGAGAAGTCAACAGAGTAGGTTTTAGCTCATATCTGGGGCAGAAGAAGATGGCTGTCCAGTGGGGTTCCATGTCTGGAAGCAGAAGAAGGTGGCTGTCCCAGTGTCAGCCCAGCAGAAAGAGCATGCTATCACTTACTGGGCTTCTGATGCATTCAGAACTTGAGCAGATTAGGAAAGTCCTCTGTCGTTGTGAAGGGTGGCCTGCTCCCCTCAGCCTGCCTCATCCGATGTGACCCTCTCAAAGACCTCCATCAGATGCAGCCAGAGTAAAGTGGCACCAAGCATCCATCTAGCCTGTGACCTGTTGAGTGACATGTGATTAGCCACAAAAAGACTGCTTACAATAGCTTGTTTCATGCTTCTGGCTCTTCTTTTGCCCCCATTTTATAGAAAAGGGAACCGAAGCTCAGAGATCTTACGTAACTAGTGGGTAGTGGGACTTGGTTTCAACCTAGCCTGGGTGAATAATGGATTGGGCAAAAAGTTGATTCTCAGGTCTAGTTGGGGGAACTGAGCAGGGCCTGGCTGGGGATCTCTTGCCTGGGTGTTGAACAGTTTCTGTGAGGAATTGAGATGTCTCCCAGTGCCCCAGGGCCAGGAGGACACACCCATTTTCACAGCACTTCTGTTAACACTCGAACTTCTGAGCCCCGGGCTGGAACCCCTAGGAAAACTGTGACTCTCTGTGATACCCTCTATTTTCATCTTTACTCAAAACTTGCTAATGAAACAACAACAATAAGAACAACAAAAATCAAGAATTAAAAATTGCCTGACTGTCAGCCAGCCAAGAGTCTAATTAGTCAAAATCAGACCTTACAATCCCAAGGCAGGCCATGTGCCCGCTGGAGGAAGCCTGATAAGAAAATACGGCCTAGCATGACTTTAGCTGGCAGTGGGAAGGGGCCTGGGAACAGTAGCGGGCGGGCTCCAATTCCCCGCACAGCTCCTCCTCGGGAGTGCACCACTCTCTTCCTGACCCACCCATTTGTATAATTACCTTGGGGACTTGGCTGAAAAGTTATCTCCTGCTAGATGCCTTTCCCACCCAGCCGCAGACTGCTGGATTTGATGCACTAGATGGTCTGTTCATTTCCCACGGATTCCATGAGGCCTGGTGGGGTGTTAGCTACTGAGGGTCCTGGAAGGAGTGAGTTAAGCATGATTCCTGCCCTTCCATTGCTCAGAATTTGCTGTGATGATAGGAATAGTCAATGTTCCTGCCATCTAATTTGGATGTTTGAGATCCTCCAAAACTCAACCGTACAACTTAAAAGCTGAAGATAATGTTTTCATTTAATTTCAGTTGAAATAGCCATGTGGGATTAGTGGATGTGTATTGGCAAGTACAATTATAAAGCAAATGAGTAATGGTAAAGAAAAGATGACAACAGAGTCTTCAGGGGCTGTAATTAAGATCTGTGTGGGGCTGGGTGAGGCTGTGTGAGGCTGTGTGAGCAGGCCAGTCCCCTCTTGTGTTGGGCACAATCAGCGTAGTTGGGGGAAACAGAAACAAAGTGGTTCTGTCCCCAGCTAGCTAAGTCAAAATTCAAGTGTCTCCCACTTATACCACTTCTTAACACCCAACTTATAAATAGGAAGCATGTGGCTGAACTAGGGCAGAGGTGGGTGGAGTGAGGAGTCAAGTTCAAGATGTGGCTAATTTCTCATACCGTGCATGACAAGGTCCATGCACCTACTCAGTTCGGCTCTCCTTGCTGAGGGCTGAATTCCAGGTGCACTTCCTGCACAGGACATCCTCTTACTCACTCGTGTTCAAGCCTGGAAAGGAAATCAATTGTCTTTTTAAATTCCCGTCTGATTATATTGCTCCTTATTGAAAACTGACTAAGCCATGGAAAATGATAAAGAAGAAAACTCATATCCCACCACATATAACTTCATCACACAATTCCTTTGTAACCTTTGTATTCTTTGATGTCCAGTTGGTGTCCGGAGTTTACAGATTTCTCCCCAGAGGTGGATATTACTATTTGCCTACCCAGTGTTTGTTCTTTCCCTGTGCTTCCAAGTGCTAGGTTTTGTTCTGGAATCAATGGGGTTAGTTAAGAGCTAACTCGCTTGATTCCTTGGAAGATTGGTCCAAGATGCAATAGGAAGGTGTTTAGTGGGCCTTGTAGCCCCTTCATGAGGTTTTCAGACTGCAAGCATGAAACTTTTGTTGTTTTTCTCTTCTTTCGTCTGGGATTTTGGGCGTTTTGGCTGGAATGACATCAGCCACGTTGGACAATGCATCGATTTCAAGGCTGAAACTGTTCACAAGATGCAGGGGGAAGAGAAAAGAAATCAAGACCCTGAATACAACCCAGGCCTGGGCCATCTACCTCCAAGTCCTTCTATGACACAGAAATGGACTTTCCTTGTTTAGCTCCCTTTCGGTGTGGCTTCTCTCACCTAGAACTACTGAAAATACATAACTTATGCTAATGTATGTACGTATTAAATTGTAACACTTCCACACTTCTTTGCCTGTCTGATTTTTATGTCACTTGTATGTCTTAGCCATACCCTGGGTAAACACAGTTTTTTGTTTTGTTTTGTTTTGTTTTTGGTGTGTGTGTGTGTGTGTGTGTGTGTGTGTGCATGTGTCTGTGTGTGTGCCAAATGCAATGATTGCATGCTGCTAGAAAAACAAGAGGCATCAAAATGGCAGAGCAAGGCCATATGCCATCCCTGTGAGTTCAGAGAAAGTGACAAGTGATTCTCCCAGCAGTCCCAGTGCTCTGGTTCATCCTTCTGGGTATCACAGTAATGGCTGCAAACTTTCCACTGTCCCCTTACTCATTAGAACAGATGTGGGACACACCCCCTGCCTTAGGTCTACCTTCTTCCTGCAGCCACAGTCTCCCCCCATCCTTCCAGCTGTGCACTTGGTTAATGGACTCAGAATTCCCCTCTGCAAGAGCCTCCTCACTGCCACTGGAGTATGTTGGAATCACTTTCATTTTCATAGTTACCATGGAAATAAGAGCTAACTAAGCAAAAGCAGTTGTCTTTGACCCTGTAGCCCTTAAGCATTTCTGCATAATTGGCTATGCCATCATAGATGTACACATTTGTGAAAAGAAAGGATAAACTATGATTCTGACTTCATTCCAAGCACAAAATACCCTGGGAGGAATATTAGCCCTAACAAAGAAAACAGAGAACCGTTATGTTTCAAGTCTAGAAAGCAGGGGTGAATACCTCGGCAGCATTGGGGTCACAGAAAACTCAAAAGCAAAATAGAACAAAGTAACAAACACCAGTTAAGTGAATTTTATTAAATTTTAAAACGTATATTGTTATGGGATATTTTGATTGTACTCTGATACTCCTGAGACTGCCAATAAAGTTTACTTTGAATCAGAGGGTAGAGCTAGCTACTAGCTGACTGAGATTAGCCAAAGGGGTTTTCGAGGATCAAGGACATATAGGGAGACACAGGAAGTAGTAGTGTGGGGCTTAGAAAGATTCTCAGCTTTTCTGGATCGAGGAAGGAGAGAGAGAGGTCACTGGTCAATCTCTACCACTTCTCCGATCATTCAGGTTCTTACCCTGATATCTGATTCCTGAGTTTTTATTGATAAAGAAAAGTTAGACAAATGCTTCATCTGGCACCTATGTGGAGCATAGGATCATGAGGCAGAAACTTGCCACCAGCTTTGCAGCCATTAGAACTGTAGGTGTAACCGTCTTGTTAAATAAGAAACACAGAGCCAACTGCAGAGTTAAAAAGCCAAGAGGTCAGAGCAATAGCTGAAAATCTTACCCTTCACTGCTGCTCTGTCTTTCCTCTCCACAAGAGACCTACTTCCTGTGTTTTTCTCTTTTTTATAGACTTTCTGTTCTGCTTTCTCATTGGTTGTAAACCCAACCACATGACCTCCTCGTCACTGCCTGTCTATACAGAACTCCAGGTCTTCTATGGTTGGTATTGAGATTAAAGGCGTGTGTCTCCATGCTGGCTGTGTCCTTGAACACACAGAGATCCTGCCTAGCTCTGCCTCCCAAGTGCTGGGATTAAAGGTGTGCACCACCACCGCCCAGCTTCTGCTATGACTTGCTCTGACTCCAAGGCAACTTTATTGACATACAAATAAAATCATATTTCAATACAAATAAAATACCACTATATTTCCCCTTTTCTATTTTAATAAAAAGAAAAAAAGAAAAAAAGTTAAAACTAATATAAGAAAAACTATATACAAAAGTACAATAACTATATACCATATATACAAGCAATAAATACCTAAACAATGTCTTGTCCATTTGTATTTGACAAATTCAGAGAAAATAATTCCATTATCTATCCTATTTTGGTAAGTCCAAAATGTACCTGATTCACTTTCTATCCTAACTTATATTACTAACAGAACTGTCTTATAACATCTTTCAAATTTATACACTTACACCTCTTAGTGAGTTTCTTTTCTGAAATTCTTAACAAGGAAAACTATAACTATAACTAACTGATCTTCAACTCTCTCAGAGACCCAAGAAGGAAATAATACTACCTAATAAAAAATAAAAACAGGAAGTGCATGCAAGCAGCTTAAAAAAAATGTGAGTTGACAGAAACATCCAGCTGCCTGGACAGTCATCTGAGGTTTCTCCGAAGTGTTGGTGCATAATCTTCAGCCCCAACACTATAGGCTTAGTGTATATGACAGACTCATTTGTGAACTGGGATGTACATAAGGTCAACAGTTTGACCTCACATTTGGTGAGAGCAGTCCATGTACCAGAAACACCCGGATTCCATTAGTGTCATGTCATGATTCAGGATTTTAAGTTCTGGAAATTATTGTTGTTTCTTGAATTCAGCTGTCCATTCTTCTTGGCTCTGTGTGTGTGTGTGTGTGTGTGTGTGTGTGTGTGTGTGGCTTCATCTTGGCATCCCATTCTTCTCCACATCCCGCTATTAAATGCCAGTCTACTATTGTGAGGGGTGAGTTTAGTTATTCTTCAAGAATAACTGTTTCATCTGCTGTTCCATTGCATATCAGAAGCCATTGGCCCACTCCCTGTTCAGCTGCCTTCGAAGAAAAGGGCACAATACCTTTTCCAGATTGCAAAGGCCACTCACTTCAGGGATGGTACCATATTGTCCTGGCTTCAGAAGATGCCTTTTGATGAAGCCACAACCTCACTTGTTTTGGCAAGAATCTGTAGTCCTTTGTTTCATGTCCTGTCTGTCCCGTTTGTCAGCAGTTGATTCAAGGATACTTTGTTGTCCAGTGGCTAACTTTGGCCACAATGAAAGTTGACTCCATATGCAGTTTCTTCAATGCCCATAATTTCTCTGAAGTAGATTGGTACTGCCAGGAGCCAACATGTCTCATAGTCATAACAAAAAAGAAAAAATTCCCAAGTTATTAAATCATTTTAAATGCTATATCCTGTAGATCTCTGAAGGGTTTGAAGATGACCTGTCTATCTAAAATATATCTGTTTGATCTTGAAAATACACCTAATATGACTACAAGTTCGATTGTAATGCTAACTACTAATTTTCATTTCTATATATCCTAATAGTTAGTAATAATAACATTCATTACATTGTTAAACGAATGGTATAAGTACAATATCTTTAGCAAGCTTAGAAATGTGTGTATGGCATATTCTAACAATCTCAATATATATATATATAAAATTTGTATATAATATAAAAATCCAATCCAATGTAAAATATTTAAAACTAGTAATTGTTTTTTTCTTTTCTCTCTCTCTCTCTTTTTTTTTAAAAAACAAGTACCTTAAATCTAATCTCCTTTGCTTAGCCCTTTTCCTAACCCTTAACAACAACTTGTAACCAACCCTCCTAAACAATAAAAACTATCCAAGACCCAAAACCCTTTAAAAGACCAAAAAGCCACCGGCCCCACACCACTCCTTTGGGAATGTGGGCGTTGTATTCTTAAAATTGCTTCCTGCTGGGTATTGGCAAAGGTATCCTTATTCAATTCTGCGTAGAACAGTAGAAATCCAAGGGAATTTCAAAACAGCTACCTAGCATCCAAGGTGGGAATCCAGAGAGAGAGTGCATACCCACATTCTGGCTAAAGGCTTGAATCCAACCATGTGTTCCTGCTTGAGCTAAGTCGAGCCTGGGCTCTGGCTTCCTTAAGCTCCTACTGCCCATGTCCGCTGGTGTTTCAGCCAAATGCAGCCTATCTGTAGTTGCGTGTAGCATGGGATCATGAGGCAGAAACTTGCCACCAGCTTTGCAGCCATCAGAATCATCATCATGGTTGGCTTTCCCTCCTCTCCCAAGGCCCTCTGTACACGTCTGGAGTTTTCCCATTGCAGCCTCTCTACAGCATCTCCAGTGGTCTCCTGGCCCTGGCCCCAAATGCCACAGATGGCTAGGCGGGAAATGCCCTGGAATTAGCGGCCCGTCACTGGCAGTCTCTGTCATTCATTAGGTCTCAAGCCTTGCTTCCTGCCACTGGGGCTTCTTTTGCACAGCCTCCTGTGTCTGCTTTTTAGGTGGCTGGTTCCCTCTCCCCATGGGTTGTGGATTTCCCCAGGACCTCCCTAGGGCTGCTGCCACACCAGGTTGGCCACCTTGACACCCACTGGGGCTTTTACTGCTGCTGCCACTGCCACACTCTCAGCCTCCAGCTACACAAAAACAGCTGCAGCTGCCCTCAGCCAGGCCATGCACCGAGTATAGTCTCTGCCCAGCTGTGTGGCTCAGTGACAGCCACCTGCACACTTCGCTGTCATTGCCAGCAGATATGATGAGACACCTGGGTTTTCTTAAGAGGGGAATTCATTTTTTAAGGAGTTTTTCCCATGTTAAGAATAGGGATCAATATTATGATGCAGAAAGTTAGGTCACTGTGTGGTTCCACAATGTATGGTTGGAATATGGTAAAAATAAATGAAGGGATAAGCAGCTCAGCTGGAGGTGATCGAATGTGGATTATAATAATTATCAGTCTGGTAATTCATATTTTATCCTTAAAAAAGTGGTTTGATATTATTGCCAAATATGAAAAATTGACTGATAAGATACAATCCTTAGAAAGACCTACTAATGAAACTAATAAAAATACTCACACACAGACAGAGGAGTTTAGAGAATAACCTACCACATCATTGCATAATGAAACTGGAGAGGAATGGCCCAAGGTTATTAGAAAACCAACCTTAATTTACCCAGTTACCATTCAAGAATAACCACCAGATCATATGTACCCCCAAGGCTATCCTGTAGAAATGTTATATTTGAAGAGATTTAAGAAAGCAGTAGTTTCATGTGGTATATATTCACCTTTTGTTATGCTGATTTTGAAAGACAGTTTATATTTGATGATCACACCTTGTCTCTATGCCATGTAGCATCTTTGAATGTTTGGGACAGAGTTGAAGAATCAGGAAAGAGGACTTAGTCATTTACTAAAATTATATAAGACCCCAAAGAAGCCTTCACTGATTTTTTTTTTTACAAAAAGTATACATAGACAGATATAAATAGACAGGTATAAATAGACAGATATCAGCTCTAGAAGTTAGACAAATATTAATTGAATCTTTGGATTTGGAAAATACTAATTGAGAATGTAAAAGGGTTATTGGGCTTTAAAGGCAAGATTAGCACCAATAGATGAATAGACTAGAAATACAGCTGATATTGGATCTCATACTAATGATGATACTTGGATAAGAGAAGTGATTTCTAAAAATTTGAAGAAAAATCAAAAGGTTAGATGTTTTAATTGTGGTAAATCAGGTTATCTGAAAAGGGATTGTAGGCAAGGCATTTGTGGATACAATCTTTTTTTTTTCTAGAGATAATTCAAAGAGAAGACCTCAGTCTTCTGAATTATGCAGAAGGTGTGGCAAAGTCCAGCATTGGACTAATGAATGCAGATCAACATGGGACAGTCAAGGTAACCATTTGCCATTGGGAAATGATTTAGAGGCCCTCACAGACCCCCATGTCAAATTTGGTTCAATAATTCCCTGTCAGCATTGGGGAAACTCCTCCAAATAGCAATTAAAATACTTAATGCCTATTGTTAAAAACCATACGGCTCTGGGTGATAGGAAAGTGTCAATAGAAACAAAATTTCCAGGAGAGACCATAAAACAAGTATTTTGGCAAACTACTATAAATGATCAAAACCAAAGATAAAAATACAAGTAAATGGCATTGTGATTGAAGGTTTACAGGCAGAGGTGTGAATGCAACAATAATTTCACCAAAAATCTTGGCATCCAGATTGTCTTCAGGAGGTAAATTCAGCTTCTATGGATTGGAACTTTATCTCAGGTAAAACATAGTGCAGAACAATGGCCTTTGACATCAGAAAAATTACAGGCCTTAGAATAGCTGGTTGAAGAGCAGCTAAATGCTCAACATATTGAAGAATCAACCAGTCCTTGGAATTCTCCTGTATGTGTTATTAAAAAGAAATCTGTGAAATGGAGAATGGGAACAGATCTAAGATCTATTAATAAGGTGATCCAGCCAATGGGCTCTTTATAGCCTGGAATTCTCTTTGCCTTCTTTATTATCTAAAGAATGGTTTATTGCAGTGAATGACTTAAAAGACTGCTTTTTTGGCAATACCACTAAAATCAGGAACAAGGCAAGGCTGTCCCCTCTCCCCATACTTATTCAATATAGTACTTGAAGTTCTAGCCAGAGCTATAAGACAACATAAGGAGCTTAAGGGGATACAAATTGGAAAGGAAGAAGGCAAGCTTTCCCTATTTGCAGATGACATGATAGTACATATGAGTGACCCCAAAAATTCAACCAAGGAACTGATACAGCTAATAAAAACCTTCAGCAACATAGCAGGATACAAGATCAACTCAAAAAAAGTAGTAGCCCTCTTATATACAATAGACAAACAGGCTGAGAAGGAAATAAGAGATACATCACCCTTTACAATAGCCACAAATGATATCAAATACCTTGGGGTTACTCTAACTAAGCATGTGAAGGACCTATATGACAAGAACTTTAAGTCCCTGAAAAAAGAAATTGAAGAAGATGTCAGAAAATTGAAAGATCTCCCATGCTCATGGATAGGCAGGATTAACATGGTAAAAATGGTGATCTTACCAAAAGCAATCTACAGATTCAATGCAATCCCCATCAAATTACCAACACAATTCTTCCCAGATCTGGAAAGAATAATACTCAACTTCATATGGAAAAACAAAAAACCCAGGATAGCCAAAAGAATCCTGTACAATAAAACAACCTCTGGAGGCATCACAATCCCCGACCACGATCCCCAACCTCAAGCTCTACTATAGAGCTACTGTAATAAAAACAGCTTGGTACTGGCATAAAAACTGACATGTGGATCAATGGAATCGAATTGAAGACCCTGACATTAACCCGCACACCTATGAACATATAATTTTTGACAAAGAAGCCAAAAATGTACAATGGAAAAAAGAAAGCATCTTCAACAAATGGTGCTGGCATAACTGGATGTCAATGTGTAGAAGGCTGCAATATCTGTCACCATGCACAAAACTTAAGTCCAAGTGGATCAAAGACCTCAAAATAAATCCAGTTACTCTGAACCTGATAGAAGAGAAAGTAGGAAGTACTCTTGAACGCATTGGCACCAGAGATCACTTTCTAAATACAACACCAGTAGCACAGACACTGAGAGAAACAATCAATCAATGGGACCTATTGAAACTGAGAAGCTTTTTTAGAGCAAAGGGCACGACCAACAAGACAAAGCGACAGCCTACAGAATGGGAAAAGGTCTTCACCAACCCCACATCTGACAGAAGGCTGATATCCAGAATATATAAAGAACTCAAGAATTGGACATCAAAATGCCCAACAGTCCAATTAAGAAATGGGCTGTAGAACTAAACAGAGAATTCTCCACAGAGGAAGTTCAAATGGCTGAAAGACACTGAAGTAATTGCTCCACATCCCTAATTATCTGGGAAATGCAAATCAAAACGACTCTGAGATACCACCTGTCAGAATGGCTAAGATCAAAACCACAGAAGACAGCTTATGCTGGAGAGGATGTGGAGCAAAGGGAACTCTCCTCCACTGCTGGTGGGAATGCAAGCTTGTACAGCCACTTTGGACATCAATATGGCGCTTCCTTAGAAAATTGGGAATCCATCTCCCCCAAGACCCACCTGTAGCACTCTTGGGTATATACCCAAGGAATGCTCAATCATACCACAAGGGCATTTGCTCAGCTATGTTCATATCAGCATTGTTTGTAATAGCCAGAACCTGGAAACAACCTAGATGCCCTTCAACAGAAGAATGGATAAAGAAAGTATGGTACATATACACAATGAGTACTACTCAGCAGAGAAAAACAATGACATCATGAGGTTTGCAGGCAAATGGATGGATCTAGAAAAAATCATCCTGAGTGAGGTAACCCAGACTCAGAAGGACAAACATGGTATGTACTCACTCATAGGAGGATACTAGATGTAAAACAAAGATGACTAGACTGCTACACAACTCCAGGGAGGCTACCTAGAAAACGGGACCCTAGGAAAGACACAGGGATCACCCAATGACAGAGAAATGGATGAGATCTACATGAACAACCTGGACAAGAGTGGGAGAAATGAAGGGCAAGGTTTGAGGGAAGGGAGGCTTGGGGGAGCAGCAGATCCCAGCTGGATCAAGAACAGAAAGGGAGAACAAGGAATAACAGACCATGATGGATGAGGACCACATGAGAACAGGAGTGGGCAGAGTGCTGGAGAGGTTCCCTGAGGTCCACCGTGATGCATCCTCTGTAGACTGCTGGCAGTCATCAAGAGAAAGCCTGATCTGACCTAGTCTGGTGATCAGATGGCCAAACACCCTGACGGTCGGGCTGGAACTCTCATCCAGTAACTGATGGAAGTGGATGCAGAGATCCTCAGCCAGGCCCCAGGTGAAGCTCTGTGTGTCTGGTTGTGGAGAAGGAGGAGGGACTGTGGGAGTGTGAATTGTTGAGCCCAGGGTTGGAAAAAGCATGAGGATGAAAGGCCAGTAGAATGGAAGCACATGAATTGTGAACCAAAGGCTGTGGAGCCCCCAGCTGGATCAGGCCCTCTGGATAAGTGAGACAGTTAAGTGACTTGGACTGTTTGGGAGGCATCAAGGCTGTGGGACCGGGACCTGCCCTTAGTGCATGAGCTGGCTGTTTGGAGCCTGGGGCATACACAGGGGCACTTTGCTCAGCCTGGAAAGAGGGGACTGGACCTGCCTGTACTGAATCCACCAAGTTTAAATGAATCCCCAGGGGAGTCTTGGCCCTGGAGGAGATGGGAATGGAGGGGAGGGGATGGGGGGAAGGTGGGCTTGGGGGCAGGAGGGGGGAGGACAGGGGAACCCATGACTGATGTGTAAAATTAAAACACAAATATGATTTTAAAAAAAGAAGATAAAAAGACTCCTTTTTGTTTGTTTGTTTGTTTGTTTTTCAAAACAGGGTTTCTCTGTGTAGAGTTGGAGCCTGACAAGAAACTCCCTCTGTAGACCAGGCTTGCCTCGAGCTCACAGAAATCCACCTGCCTCTGCCTCCTGAATGCTGGGATTAAAGGCATGCACCATCACCACTCAGCAAAAGACTGCTTTCTAAATATACCTTTACAAGAACAGGATAGAGAAAAGTTCGCTTTTATGGTACCTACTTATAATAATTCCCAGCCTGCTAAAAGGTATCAGTGGAAAGTTCTTCCACAAGGGATGTTAATCAGCCTTACCTTGTGTCAATATTTTGTACAACAGACATTAGAATAATTTATAAACAGATTCCTCAATCTATAATTTATCATTTTATGGATATCATGCTAGCTAAGATAATTTAGAAAAAATGTTTGAAGAGATAAAGAAAAATTTTCCTTGTTGGGGATTACAAATCACTCCTGAAAAAGTACAAAGAGGAGATTCTATTAGTTACAAAAACTTAAACCACAGAAATTACAATTAAGAGAGATCAATTATGAACTCTTAATGATTTTCAAAAATTGCTGGGAGATATTAACTGGCTATGGCCCAGAATTGGATTGATGATTCAAGAACAAAGTAATTTATTTTAAACCTTTCAAGATGATAAGGACTTAAACAGTCAAAGGAAATTATTAGCTGAGGCTGAAAGATAATTGGCTTTTCTAGAAGAGAAATTACAGGATGCATATGTGGATCATTTGTATCCAGAGCTTGATTGTATTCTGATTATTTTACCTTCTATGCATTCTCCTACAGAAATTCTTATGCAGAGACAAGATAGTATTTTAGAATGGATATTTTTACCACAAAAACAGAGTAAAAAAATTAAAGACATATGCGGAAGGCTCCTTTATTCATTCTACAAGGAAAATTGAGACTTTGTCAGTTAACAGAAATAGGCCCAAGAGAAATTGTGGTACCTTTTACTAGTGCTGAAATTGCCTCATTATGGGCAGAAAATGAACAATGACAAAGATCTTACAGTATTTTTTGGGGGGAGTGATTAGCAATAAATATCCCCAAAGCAAGATACTTTAGTTTATAAAAAGAACTAATTGGATTCTTCCTCATGTTGTACGAGGAACACCAATTTCTGAAGCCCCTATGTTCTATATTGATCTAAATAAAAAAGGAAAGGCAGTTTATAAAGTCGGGAAATTTAAGCAGTGACTCAAAAGCCCTTATGATTCTGTTCAAAAGTCAGACGTATTTGCTATTCTTATGGCATTATTATATTTTCTAGAACCTCTGATATTTTTAATTATGAGCCAAGCCTTTAATGGCTGAGCCATCTCTCTAGCCTCAGAACCTCTCAATATAGTATTGATTCTCAATATACAGAAAGAGTTGTTTTACATGTTCAAACTGCTGAACTTATTCCAGATGTTTGAGAGTTAACTTTGTTATTTATTCAATTACAAGAAATAATCAGAAATAGAAATCATCCCTTGTATATAACACATATCATATCCCATATGGTCTACCAGGCCCTCTAGCACAAGGTAATGATGAAATTGATCAACTGTTGGTAGTAAATATGCTAGAAGCCTCAGAATTTCTTAAGAAACACCATGTTATAACAAAGGTTTAAAGAAAGATTTTTCTATTACTTGGCAACAAGCCAAGGAAATTATAAGGAACTATTCTACTTGTTCTTTGTACAATCAAACTCCTTTATCTGCAGCAAGTAACCCAAAAAAGTACTCAAAGAAATGAAATTTGGCAAATGTATGTGTTTCATTTTGCAGAGTTTGGAAAATTAAAATATGTACACCATACCATAAATACATATTCAGGATTTCAATGGGCAACTGCTTTAAGCTCTGTAAAGACTGATTCTGTAATTTTACATGTATTAGAAGTTATAGACATTATGGAAATACCTTAGCAAATTAAGACTGACAACCCTCCAGTTTTCATAGTAAAATGAAACAGTTTTTGCATATTATAATATAAAGCATATTATAGGTAGACCACATAATCCTACAGGACAAGCAGTTATAGAAGATCTAACTACACTTTAAAAGATATGCTTAAAGACCCCCAGAGATAGATTACAGAATATTTTAGTAACTTTAAATTTTCTAAATGCTAATTAGGAAGTTATGACAGCTGTAGGGAGACACCGGATAATAGAAAAAACTGCTAAATTAAATTAGTCTATGTACTTTAAAGGTGTGTTGACATCAGAATGGAAACCAGGATATGTGTTATGTTGGGGAAGAGGTTTTGCTTTTGTTTCCATGGGAGAATAAAAGCTATGGATACCATCAAAATGGGTAAAGATTAGATTCAAACAGGAGAGATCTCTTGGTTAGAAGAGGTGATAGTTCATCAACCAGCATGACCATTCAATCTAAACTAACTTGTACATTTAACAAATACTTCCCATTTAATCAGCTATAACTTGCTAAAAAGGGAAACTCCCCAAAGTTAGAATTGGGGCAGGGTTTTGTTTCTGTCTTTTCAGGAGAGTAAAAACATCCAACTAAGGAACCTGAAGACCACTGGACAAATGAGACATTTGAAGAAAAAGGATGAATCATCCATAGAAAATGTCCCAAGAAAAAAGTAAACTGGCCTAATGGTATAGCACATTTCCAACAGGATAACATCTCATAAATCTTCCCAAATGTTTATTTCTGCTGCTCTCTATAGAAATATAAGGTGAGTAGTCTTTTTTTTGGTCCCAATTCAATTAAAAATTAAAGCTGTCTTTGGAGTTGGAGCACTGCTTTCTCCTTCTCTAAACCCAAGCATGCTTGTTAAAGGAAAATCTAAAATCTCTGTTTCATGTCAGAAGAGCCACCTGGTATGGGACAGAAAAAAAAAACAAAAACAAAAACAAAATTAAGGGACTCTATTAAGGATTCTGTTGCCACTAATCTCATATTTATTTGGTTTTATTTTGACTCTATTTTTTATTCATTTTATAAACCAACCACAGATTCCCCTCTCATCCCTCCTCCTGCTCCTTCCCTTTTTCCTCCCATCCCCTCCTCCAACAGGGTAAGTTCTCCCATGAGGGAATAGCTAAGCCTGGTATATTTAATTGAGGCAGGACCAATACCCTCCCTACTTTATCAGGTATGAGCAAGGCATCTGATCATAGGTAATGGAATCCAGAAAATTGGCTCATGTACCAGGGATAGATACTAATCACATGCCAGGGGCCCCTCAAATGGACCCAGCTACACAACTGTCTCCCAGATGAGAACATGAGAGATTGGGATAGTTGAGCTGGGGGAGAGCAATGAAAGAGATATCTTGATAGAGGAAAACATTATGGTGTAAGGGAGAAACCTGGTGCTAGGGAAATTCCCAGGAATCCACAAGGATGACCCTAGATTAGACTGCTAGCAACAGTGATAAGGGTGCCTGAACTGGCCTACCCTGATAAACAGATTGGTAAATACCCTAACTATCATCACAGAGCTTTCATCCAGTAGCTGATGGAAGCAGGTGCAGAGATCCATAATCATGAACTAGGGTGAACTCCAGGAATCCAGTCAAAGAGAGGGAAGAAGAATTACATGAGCAGTAGGGGTGGGAGTTCGGGGGTGAGGTGGGGTGTCAAGATCATGATGGGGAAATCTACAGACACAACTGAATCAAGCTCAAAGGAACTCATGAACTTTAGACTGACAGTTGTGGAACCTGTATTTTTGACTCTTTAAAACTAGCTTCTTGTACATAATTTTGGGCTTGAGTCTGAATCAGGTAG
This sequence comes from Onychomys torridus, assembly GCF_903995425.1. Taxonomy (NCBI): domain Eukaryota; kingdom Metazoa; phylum Chordata; class Mammalia; order Rodentia; family Cricetidae; genus Onychomys; species Onychomys torridus. Next base: position 714,951 of record NC_050462.1, read on the forward strand.
CTAGTAATTAAGCTTGTGTACCCCAGATATATTTAGTAGATAGTGGTCCTTTATGTTCTTCAAGATCTGCTTACATATGACATTTAAAATGTTTAAGTTTTTTGCATTGAACCATGACCATTCCTAACAGCAACCTTTGAAGTCTCCAAAAAGATGATGGGGCCCCATAACAATGATTCCACCTGGATTGTGGTAAGGCCATTAAGCTACCAAATACCACTCAAAGATCAGCTTTGAACTACAAACCACTCAGGACAATTTCAAGGTGGTTAGCTGATATGGTCCAGCCCACAGACTATTCCAGTCAGGGCTTCAGATAAGCTCTGCCCTTTCCCATCATACCAAGACTGAACAACAACAGATAGCTCTTCCGGGACATGACCACTATCTCAATTTTCTCAGCATCCCCTAAAGATGCCATCACCCCCAGACAAAAGGAAGTAATTTTCAGAATATGATGCCCATGTTCCCAAGAGTTGAGGTGGGTGTTTTTTGGTCATTTTGTGGATTATGGATGTTTATCATCATTTAGGGTGGTGGGTTTCAAATTGTTATTGGTCATATTCAGGGAAGAAACTAAACACAGGAGATTAGATTCAGGATCTTGTTCAGAAAAGAAAAAGGGAAAGACAAATGATAGAATAAAATGGTAGATTATTGAATCTACTTTTATATTAAAAAGCAACTACTGGTCTTAAATATTTTACATTGGTATGGATTTTTGTATATTGATTCAAATTTAAGGTTATTTTTATTTTAGCATACTGCATATATGCTTCTACTCTTGTTTAAGGCATTGTACCTATGCAGCTCATTGTAAAATATAATGTAAAGTTCTAGTCCTTAAATGCTATTGTAGATTGCTGTGTCCCACAGCTCCTCAGCTGCAAGTAAACACACTGAGACTTATATTAATTATGAACTGTTTGGCCTATGACTCAGGCTTATCACTAACTAGCTCTTACAATTTTATTCAACCCATTTCTATTAATCTATACTCTGCCATGTGGCTTCATGGTATCACCTGTGTTCCATTATATCTTGTCCCTCCCCACAGTGCTCGTGATCGGCTTGAGTCTGCCTTCTTCTCCTTGTCTCTCTCCTTGAGTCTGCCTTCTTCTCCTGGTCTCTCTCCTTGAGTCTGCCTTCTTCTCCTTGTCTCTCCTCGGCTTGAGTCTGCCTTCTTCTCCTTGTCTCTCGGCTTGAGTCTGCCTCCTTCTCCTTGTCTCTCAGCTTGAGTCTGCCTTCTTCTTGTCTCTCTGCTTGGATTTCCCCCCTGCCTCTAATCTGCCTTGTCATAGGCCAAAGCAGCTTATTTATTAACCAATAGTAGTAACACATATTCACAGCATACAGAAAGACCATCCCACAGCAGGCTATTGATACAAACTGTTTACAATAATTAAGAAATGTGGATTAGAAGTTAGTTGTTTACCAATCAAATTTGTGAAAATGTTAGATATGTTTTCAAAGTCAAACAGAGAGATATATTTTAGATAGACAGATTGTGGGGGCCCAAAGAGACCCCAGCTATGGCTTGTTTTCATCTTGACTCAAGGTCAGAGAGTCCAAGCTTGTTTCCCCCATGCAAGGCTATATAATAGGATGTTTTGGCCAAAGGACTGGTTACTTCAAGGCCTATTTACAGGATACTTTGCTGTAAGGCATGGTCACCAGATCTTGAATACTAAGGAGGCATTTACACTTGATTATACTTTGTACCTTGAACTGTGACATCCTTACAAGGGGGATGTCTTTTTGCCTCCCTTGCTTTGGGGTCTATAAAGACTGTAGACAGTTAAGTCAATGTCTGTGGTATTGATCCAGAACCTCCTGAAGCTATCCTGTGTCTCTGTTTTTGTCTTCATCTGCATCTATATTTCATAGCTATCATTTCCCAATTCCACACTTCCTCCTTCAGAACCCATTCAACAGGTCGAGTGGGACTTGACACAGATGGTCTTCAAATACTTCAGAGTCCTAAGAATATGACATTTAAGATGTTTTAATAACATAATGCTTTTCATGACAGTGAGACACATCTGTTCCTGGCAGCACCAATTTACTTCAAAAAAAGAGGATGAATAACAATGAATATGGAGTTGCTTTTATTATGGCAAAGTTAGCCACTGGGCAAGAAACTGCTATTGCCTCAACTGTTGACAGTATTCTTTCCAAAGTGGACAATCAGGACAGAAAAGAAAGGGGCTGCTGAACTTTGCCAAGACAAGATAGGCCAGTGCTTCAAAATTCCTGCTTCACAGAAAAGTCTATCAGACATTCTCTACCTGTAGGTCAAAGACAGATACCCCAATGTTGCAGAGGAACCTTGGGTGACCGTCCAGGTAGTCAGCTGTTTCTGTTGTTTTTATAGTTTTGGAAATTGTTTGCTCTTCAACACTTCCTGTTTAATCAGGTAATATATTCTTCTCATGTCTCTGATGGGTTTGAAGACTAATTATAGTTACAGTTTTTCTTGTTACCAACTCAGAAAAGAAGCTCACAAAAGAGGTATAAAGTATGTAAGATTGAGAGACATAAAAGCTTAAATTATTTATCTAAGAAAATGTTTTGAGGCTAAAAACGTAGTTTTGGGTTGGTAATACAAGTCAGGATAGAAAGTAAATTAAGTACAAAACTTTGGACTAACCAAGATAGGCTAGATGATGGAATATATTCTCTGAATCTGCCAAATGCAAATGAACTGGACATTGTGAATGTAATTGTTACCTGATAATTTTATTGTATATAATATTATTATGTTAGAGTTAACACCTTCCCTTTTTATTTAGAAAAAATGGGGGAAATGTTATGGGATATTTGATTGTACTCTGACACACCTGAGACTGCCAATAAAGTTTACTTTGAATCAGGGGTGGAGCTAGCTACTAGTTAAGATTAGCCATAGAAGTTTTGGAGGACCAAGTATGGGATGACTCATCCCTAGCAGGCTTGAGGCCCAGCCAAGCAAAAATGATACTTTCTGAGAGCCAGCCTGGGTCTGCCTAAGGACCTTAGCAACAGCAGCTGAAACTTGATCTGGAGATGACCTGGACCAATGAGAGACAGCCATGTCACACCAGCATATGCATATTCATCAGACCTCCCCCCAGGAAGGGTTGGAGGGTATATAAGGCTTGCCTCTAACTGAATAAACTGAGCTTGTTGTTTTGACATTCTCCTGGAGTCTCTGTGCCATTGATTCTGTGCCTACTTGGCCCTCCACCCCCAAAGAGAACAACAGCAAGGACCCTGCTACATCTGGTGCCAAAACTCAGGGTAGTTGGTACTTGAACAGGGTCTTTTTGTCTCCCTTTACTCATGTGCAGCGCTGGTTGAGAAGCCCCCTTGAGTGGTGTATTTCGGTGAGTGGGCCCCTCTACGTTGTGTAAATTTGGTCCCTTCAGCAGGTAAATGCTGGGACGTCCACTTTCTTCTTTCTGTTTGTCTTGTTTGTGAGTCTGTTTGTACAGTAGAGTGGCACATACTTTTGTTCAGACTTGCCTAGTGTTTCCATATAAAGGCTGGTCCCTCAGGAAACAACAGCCACCATCTGAATAATTTTAGTTGTGTATGTGTATGTATGTGTATATGTATGTATCTATGTGTGTATATATGTATGTGTGTGTTTTGAATGCATGTGTGTGCTTGTGGGTTGTGATGCCTGAAGAGTTGGATCAATAGTTAGTAGTGCTTTCTCCATAGATATTTTCAGAGAACATGTGGGAACCTGATCTTTGGATAAGAGTTCTGTTCCTAGCCAGAAAAAGGGAAGTGGCCTCAGGAGTAACTCCAATTGTTTTTTTTATGCCCATTTTGTTGACCATAATTGCTGGCCTAAAGTCATCCTCTACTGAGGAGGTCATTAAGGCCCACAACAAACACTGTCAGAAACAATGTAACACCAACTTATCTATTGTCTTCATTCCATCCATGACTGATATTTCCTCTGCCTCTGCTGGCAAGGAGAGGCATGAGAATAGGTGTAAAGTGAAGGAAAGGGATGGAAAGAGAGAAGGAATGATTGTAGCACCATCTAAGCCTATACCAGCAGCCCCCCTCTCTGTTCCCCCCATGTCTCAAGTGGCTACCCCCTCACTGTAGTATCCACAGAGTGATTTGACTGGATGTCTGCCTGCTGAGACAGCTGCTCTGCATACCTCCCAGCCTGTTCTACCTATGGTGCTGCACATGCCCATCACGGCATTTCCAGTTAATGTGGGCCCCAGTGCAGCTAACAAGCCATGTATACCTAACCCTCTTGCAGACCTGTCTTTGGTCTATAAGGCTGCTAATGAAGCAGGTTCTGACTCATAATATTTTGAGCAAGTCCTATGGCAATGGGCATTGCATTTACAGACTTATGACTGGCACCATTTGATGAAGGCTGTATTGGAGCCTGTGGTCTTCCTTAATTGTCGAGCTGTCTTTGATGACCATGCTGAGGCTCAGGTTCATTTTAATATACAGCACAACATTGCTACTTCTCTTCAGATGCTCACTGGCCGAGGACCATATGTTAACCCTTCAGTGGAATCCCATGCTCCCCTATTAACCTGGGAGCAAGGATATATTTGCATTTTCCCCCAGAATGATACCACACCAATATGGATACCCTCCAGAGATGTGTATCTGGCAGCAGACCAAGAGACTTTGGACAAAGAAGAAGCTTCAGAAGGGTAATGTATGATTTGCCCTGCTACTGTCGCATTAGTAAAGGTCATATCATCACTGGCATGCGACCCTAGATATAAAGCAATTGCCTCACCTGCTTCAAGGTCAATTATACATCACCAGAAGGACTTTGACTGGCACAATAAATATGACTAGGGTCCCACTCATGTCCTTGTGACTGAAATTTTTACTAATCCTTCTCTTGTTTAATTATCTTCTGCAACATGTTCACCAATAGAAGGCAGCCACAAAGGTGACCCTACAGGTTTTATTGGCTCTCAGACACCTAGATCAGAGTCCTCCTAGAGAGATAATGCATATACGGCTCACTGAGACACAGAAGGCTACTGCCTAAAGCCCACCACCCAGACAGCTCTCCAGGACTGATGCTCTTCTGGGGCTGGTAGTCAATGATGGATACAAGCTTGTTTGGCAAGCCAACCTAAGACAGGCACAGTCCATTGGCTGAGCTCTCCTGAGGTGGAGTCAACAAGATTAGGGCAATGCACCCTAGCTCCCACTGAGCATGTCCTATAAAATAATAAAAAGGGTGGATATTTGGGATGACTCATCCCTAGCAGGCTTGAGGCCCAGCCAAGCAAAAATGATACTTTCTGAGAGCCAGTCTCCGTCTGCCTAAGGGCCTTAGCAACAGCAGCTGAAACTTGATCTAGAGATGACCTGGACCAATGAAAGACAGCCATGTCACACCAGCATATACATATTCATCAGACCTCCCCTCAGGGAGGGGTGGAGGGTATATAAGGCTTGCCTCTAACTGAATAAACTGAGCTTGTTGTTTCGACATTCTCCTGGAGTCTGTGTCATTGACTCTGCGCCTACTTAGCCCTTACCCCCAAAGGGAACAACAGAAAGGACCCTGCTACAGACCAAGGACATACAGAGAAACTACTTCTACTATAGAAGTAATAGTGTGGGGCTTAGCATGATTCTTGACGTTCTTAGATCAAGGAAGGAGAGAGGAAGTCACTGGTGGCTTCTCTGATCATTCAGGTTCTTTTTCAAATCAGTCTTGATAGCTGACTCCTGAGTTTTTATTGATAAAGAATAATTAGATAAATGCTTCAGCATATATTAAAAGATATCACTAAGAGAGCTGAGGTCTGGGGATGTAGCTCAGTGGTAGAGCATTTGCCTAGTGTGTATGAGATCTTGAGTTCTGTTCCCACTACAGGAGAGCAAGTGTTGGGGGCTGAATGAGTATAGATTTTAAGAAAATAACTAGAACCCATACCACTAGCAAAGGTTATGTGTTCATATTACTTAAAGGACTCTTATGATGCCACAGGACAGTTAACTGAATCAAAAGACTTTACAGTTGCTTTATGAGGAGGATATTCATGTAGCCCACATATACACAAAAACATTACTAGTTGCCATTAGGGCTTGAACCTGAAGTATCTCTCACAGGCTGGTGCTCTGAGTTCCTCTTTCCAGCTTGTGGTGATATTTTGGGAATCTCTGGGATCTCTGGAAGTGGAGCCTTGCTGGCAGAAGTAGGTCACCACAGACCAGAGTTTCAGATTTATTTTACTTTGAAGTTTGTGGACTCGTGTGTGTCTGTGTATGCATGTGTTTATGAGTGCAGGCTGCCTGCCAGAAGGTGTCAGATCTTCATCCTCATGGAGCTGGATGACAGGTGGTTGTGAGTTGCCTGATGTGAGTACTGGCAACAAGTTTGGACCCTCAGCAAGAGCAGTATATGCTCTTAACTGCTAAGCCATTTGTCTAGTTCCAGGACCAGACTTTAAAGCTTACATGTGATCCCTGGTTTCTTGGTATGTTCTCTCTGCTTCCTGTCCATTGTGATGTAAATGGTTATCTTCCCCCACATGCTCCTGGTATTGCCATATCCTATCCTTGAGTTCCTGCCTTTTGTCCCTCAATGATGGACTGTAACCTGTAAAATGAAATAATCCCTTCACTCAAGTTGATTTGGGCCAGCATTTCATCATAATAGTAGAAAATAAAACTACAACAGCATCCATGCTACATTTTGGTGAAGAATCTGAACGCACTTGGTCTGTGCTCTTAAAAATGGAGTAAAAATGAGCGAAAATCAACAAACTGATTTCCTAATTAATTTGACAACAGCACAGCATTCTGGCTGTGGCACATTTCCTGCTGGCTGCTGTATAGGAAAGCTCAGGAGTAAAATGTGGCACAGGAAGATGTGAACATCTTTAAGAGGCTGTAAGGCTGAAGAGATGTGTCGTTCCTGAGAGCTTGTGCAAACTGCGTGGAAAATCGAAAGGCACATGAGGGAATTTCAGGATTTGATGAGACCCTCTTGGCCAACAATGTTAAACACACTCTGTTTTCTGGCCAAACTCATTTTTTCACATCTCCCTGGTCTCACCTGGAGCTTCAGATCCTCATGCAAGCTGGTGACAGGATCCATTTGTTGGCGGTTATAGGGCAGATCTGCTGGAAGCTGCCTGCTATCTGGGGTGCATCGTCAGTGCCAGAGGCACTACCTGCATGATCCCTCCCAAGAAACTTACAATGTGGTTTCTCCTCTCTTCCAAGGCAAGAGAGGAGAATTTCCCATCTGATCAGGTAAATCTGCCCTGAATAAGCTCCTTGCCCACTAAGTCAAAGACTGCTGATTGGAGACTCTAATTGTATCTGCAAGATGGTCCTGTTTAGTGTGGCAGCAGAAGTGACACTCCATCATGTTTGTAGACCTGCCTACTGAAGCCCAGGAGGAAGACTGTAGAGGGTGGGCATCTTGTGCATCTTTCCAAATTCTTCCAAGCACGGATCCCGTCAATGCTCTTCCTGGATAACCACTGCCTCTGTACCTGGTCTCTTGTTCCACTCCTGCCTGATTTTCTCTGTGCTTTGTGGCCAGCAGGTACTTCTGGGCTGCTTTCACTTTCTAGAAAATTCCCACTCTCTTTGACTGTGGGGCCTTGCATATGGTCTCTCTCTCAATCTCTCTCTCCTTCCCCACTCTCCCTCATCCAGCCAAGTCTGTCCTGTTTTGGGGGCTGGCAGAGACCTTCCCTATAGGGCCATGTTGACTAGAACAGGCAGGCTGGAGATGTAGTCTCACTATACTCTGTTTGCATGAAAGAGTCATATCCAGCCACTGGCCCTTTATGTCTCCAACTGCACTGCCATCCTCTTAAGCTGAGGGACTGGATCTAATGTCATTTACCATTTTATCTCTTGCAACCAGGATGTTGCCTGGTACCTAGTGGGGCCCAATGAACACACGTTAAATACATAGATTGGTGTTATGCCTGCTTAGCTGTGCCACAGGAGGGGCTGGTTCACCCCCATCCCCCAATATTCTATGATTACACAGTCCAGTCCAAGCATGTCAACTGATGAAAGTGACTTCCAAACATTTGAAAGCATTGGGGAGCTCTTACCCCAGCTGGTTCTGTGCTGTGTGTGACTAGATAGACCACAGCCAGACAGACATGGCAGAGTCCTCTTCTCCAGCCTTTGTGCATCCCAATGACACCCCCTGTAGGTAGAGGGGTTGGATATGACCACTGAGTTTCGAAGTCTCATCTGAGCATGTCCATTGCCTTCAGTTGGCCAAACTGACTTGGTGAGGACAGACACTTGCATCCCTTGTCATTGGTAGTAAAGACGAACCGTCCCCTGAATCCTTGGTCTCTGGAAGCATTTTGGGGGTTGCTATAGCCAGAAGGTAGGTATGCTAGCCTCCAAGAGGGGGTCTGTACTGTCACTGTTTGCCCTGGGGACCTATTGGCCTCTGCTGGACAGCTGCATGGGTAGCGGTTGTGTTTCTTAGCCACAGTGGACAGCAAGCTGCAGACCACCCGGGCACAGGCCTGTTTCCTATTTGCCTGTCAGCATGCAGCCTGTCTGCCTCAGCTGCTTGGAGATGCCTGGGAAGAGTCCTAAGAGGCAGAGAGGCCTGTCCACCCTGGATTATTCCCCTTGGCACTAACTTTCTGGGAGAGTCTGGGAGAAGCAAAGGCCAGGCTAATGTCCAGTGTCATGTGACGTAGGAGAGGCCAGAAGCTTCAAAGGAGCTACCAAATTCTTAACACACAGAGAGAAACAATCTTGGAAGGAAATGAAGGAGTAATGTCTCTCTTGGAACAAGGTGGTGCTCTAGGAAAGCTGTGCATAAGGGTTCTTCTAGGTCAAGCATGTCCAGAGTCTGATCGCCAAGAGGTTCTGAATCTTTAAGGCTAGAAGCAAGGACAAACCAATATTTTAAGCTGCCAACAGTCAGTTCTGTCAGGTTGCAAGCAGAACCCATCCCAAAGTAATTTATTTAGCGGAAAACACAGCAAGCCAGAGCATGTGGAGGTTGAGTTACAATCCTGTTTCAGAACAGAGAAGTTTGACACAGGGCCACTCAACAGAGTCGGGATGCTATTCTGTATTACAAAGTAAAATTGCTGTGACTGTGTCTAAGGACAGATGGGGACTTGGATTTCTGGATGCTGCTGACAGTGGGCTGGCCCTCAACATAGTAGTGGCTGAGGAGGAGATTTCTGGAGGTAGGTGCAGTTGATAGACCCAGATGCAATGGTATTTGATATGCTTTTATCCCATGTGAACTAGGGAAGTTTTTTTGCCAGCTACAAAAGTCAGTGTCAGCTGACTGCAGGGTAGCATTCAGCAATATGGAGGGAGGACCCATGGGGCTGGAGGAATAATAGACACTTGAAAATGAGAAAGGCAGAGCAAAGCAGTCCCGAGAGGCACAAGCAGAGCTCTCTACTATTCCTGGGGCAGACTCACATTCCCAGGGTTATGGACAGCCAGGACAGGGCTAGCACGGTGGATCGGCTTGCTTCATGTTGATGGAAGATTATGGTGATGAGTGGCCATATCACAGTGGTATAAAGGAAGCAGAAAGCTTGGGCTGGAAGTAGGCACAGGCTGTATTAGCCCAGAGCCCATCTATGTCTACAAGATTGACTCTGTGCCTAAAAGGTTGCACAATCTCCCCAAACAGTGGCACTAGCTTGGGACCAGGTGTTCAGAGTCGGCAAAGAGGGATAGTAGGGGACATAGGCCAGTTTCAGGCGCCGCTGTCCAAGTTTGGCTTTCCTATGGAAATCAAGTTTTGTTTTAAAAAAACTGCCTTTCTTTTGTTCTTTGTGTGAATAACAACAGGACAAGTGCCCTCACTGACCAGGGCTCTCCAATCCTTTGATAGCCTATTAACTGCTCTCTAGGCTTGCTCTTACAGCACACAATGAAATGAATGTTTTGAAGTGTATTCATTTTTATAAGCAATGTTAAAAGTACGCAATTTAGATTTGATGCCAAATTTTAAAATAAGTATTTTTGTGGTGTGCATAAGTGTATGTATGTATGTATGTGCATAGGTACACGTGAAGGCCAAAGGTCAACACTGAGTCATTCCTCAGGATCTATCCACATTGGTTTTGTTTGTTTTTGTTTTTTGTTTTGTTTTGTTTTGTTTTGTTTTTGAGGCAAGGCCTCTCCCATGGTCCTGTATCTCTTCTATCAGGCTGGTCTGGACAACAAGTCCTGAGATTCTTCTGTTCCTATCTTAGCAGCCCTGAGATTACAAGCACATGCTACCCTGACTGGCACCAACTGAGCTATTGCTCCCATCCCATTCACACTTTTTACCTACTGTTGCCCTCAAATCAACAGCTAATTATGTGCCCACTACACACACACACACACACACACACACACACACACAGTAGTATACACATTGGTACACCTTATCTGAAATCCACAGTGTATACTATTTCCCATGAGTCTGGCTCTTTTGGATTTCGATGACAGAGTCTAAGATTTGGTTTAAGTTCCAACAAGTTTGCAAACTTATAACATGGAAGCCCACATGTAGTTGGCTTCAGGCCCAGCTCCACTAGAAACCTGGGAATTGGTGTTGGGCTCTCTTTATTCTCCCTCATCTGTCCGACTCTGACATCCTTTGTTGTAGGCTTACGCTTATTTTACAGACATTCTCTTTCTAGTAATGGTTGGATGGCCACTGAGGGTCCCATGTGCACACCACTCCAGCATGAGATACAGACAAGAGTGGACAAAACCAGTTTCTATTTCTCAGCACACACTCTTTACATATTATATATTTATTTGTTTATGTTTATTTGTATTTATAATATTTTTCATATTTGTATTTATTTGTAATTTTTTTTCAGGAAAAAGTTTGGATTGGGTCTTGTTTCTGTCCTTGACCAATCACCATGTTGAAGGGTGGAACCCTGTGGTTCATTCTGGAATATTGTCCCACTTCTGTGGTGTCGAGAGGTCGGGGCTTGTGAGGGGCTCGATGACAGGAATCATGGGGGTTTTAAGTCCATCATGATCCTGTGAATTGAATGGAAAGGGTTCTGGGAAAACTGAAACAGGTATTTATGTCATCACATTTATGTGCCCCTGAATTCCAGATTTGGACAAAATCTTGTATATAATCTCATTGGTCCTCTCAAATTGAAAAATAAGGAAACAGAGACAAAACACTGGCAAAATGATCATGCACTTGTTCCACATCATAGATAGAACAGAACTCAGGAAGAGGAAAACAGTTCGAACCCCAGTACCGTTCATCCAGTGGAGGAAGAGATGGGTAGAGAGCTGTTGACAACACAGTGTGGTTGGTGTTATCAAGTAAGTCAGAATTGGGTTGCCTGGGAGCAATAAGAGATGCTTCAGCACAGTTTGAGGAACCCTCTGTGAGAAGAGGATATCAAAGTTAAGGTCTAAAGATTAGGCATAGTAAGTAAGACAGTGCTAGATGCTGTAACAAGCAAGCTCCCACAATTCAGTGATGTCATCCTCGTTTATACCTCATTTTCACAACTGCCACTGGGTTTGGTCCCTGATTGAGGGACTGTGACTCCATTCATCTCTCAGGATATGGTGTCCTTCAGTTGGTAAAAAGGATACCAGTAAGAGAAAACACTCCGGCTTCATTACTGTTTTGGCCATTCCCACTCATACTCCCTGATGAGTTTTAGTCCTAGGCTCACCGAGGACTGGGGGCTTGGTGCTAGATCCAGGCTTGGCAGATCTGGAATCCCATTCTGAACCCTTGGGTGGTTCTGAGACCTTTCCAAACTCACTGTCGCCGTCTCTGAGACCTCGGACTCTAACTGCTCTACCCACAGCCTGTCACCTGTGTGTGTCTGGACTCACTTTTCTGCCATCTCCCAAACACGGCAAGTCTGTGTGCTCAGGCCACAATCTGGCCCTGCCCGCCTCTGGCACTTGCTGAACTCTCATATTCCTCACTGTGTTTTTCTTCCATCAACAGCATTGCACTATCAGCACAGCTGCCCTCAGTGAATCCATCACATTAATCCCAAAGAAGTCACACCTGCTTCGCCCAAGCTGTGTATCTCGATAATCTGCCCCCAGTCTGAAGTACAAACAGGGGACTATTTATTTTCCCTCTTGACATCCATAAGGCTGTTAAAAGTCTGAATGTGCTGGTAGTTTACATGAAGCCAACTCTAATTATATACTAACGTGCCATAAAAGGAAGACCAGGGCCGCATTAGCTAGGGGCCTATTTTACATTTTTCTCCTCTGACCAAAACTGTTTTAAAATGAGGGGTGCTATGTCACTGCAGCCAGACATAAATTTCAGGGCTGTCAAAATGCCCTTGCTCAATTCCAGCGTTCCTCAGGCCTCAGTGTTGTATGTCCACCCTGGCTGTAGAAAGGTAATGTTATAGCCCCTTGACTTCCCCCACGTGGATGGAATTGGTACCTCACACACAGAGCACAAGCAGGTGATGCTGACCAGGGCTCCTGATTTTATGACTTAGGCTTCATGCAGAATACCTGTGTTGATCTTTGGGGAAATTTTCCTGGCCTTCCAAGGACTGGGACACTTGGGTCATGACACCTATACATATGGTCCTATATGTAAGTGTTCTTTGATGTACAATATCTCAGTATCCACCAAAACAGCCCTAAGGTCCATTACCTCTGGGCCTTCCCTCTGCCTGACACCAGGACAGAGCACAAGGGTCCACCCCATGTCCTGATTGTGCCTGGGGACCCCAAGCTGCAGGGTGTCTCTTTGAACCCTACCTTCTGCATTAGCACCTCTTTCTCTTGGCCAGTGCCTGCTCCTTTCTGCTCATCTTTTCTCATCTTTGCCAACACCGCCATTGTTTAGGGCAGATCTAGTTTACACTTGCAGAGTTAAAAAAAAAAAATCTACCCCAACTTCAAACTCTATTTGCCACCAAGTCCCCGAAGCATCATTTCCCTGCATCCCTCCCCCTGCTCCCAGCCCCCATTGGCTTCCAGCTCTTCTCTTGGCCTGAATGAGTACCCAAGGCTCCTCCCCCGCTGTCTTCTACCCCCCACCCCCCGCCCACCCCTGCTTTCTCCCTGCATCTTCTTTCATCTTCCATGCCAAAACGTGTGTGAACAGAACACAGCTGATAGCTGACATGTGAGCAGCACATACCAGTCACTGCGCTAAGTGTTTTTCACGTAATATTTCACCCAGGCTTCACACTAGCACCAGGGGGGTAGATTTACTTGTTATCTTTATCCAGAGACAAGGAAACCTATGGTGGGAAGATGGAAGCCATTTCTCCTGGAAGTGATCCTTCTGTTGGTGCTGATAAACCCCAGGTTACCGGATGACAGACACCAGGCTTCATCCTGACTCTCAGATAACAGGGTGTGTGTGGGCATTAGTTAAACCGGTAAATTACAGCCAGTAAGTGCCAGCTCTCACTGCAGTTCTCTGACAAGGGCAATCCCAGCCTTCATTTTATCAGTGAAATAATTGCTGGAGAGCAGGTTGAAAAGCACCAGGGCCAACCTACCCAATTCAAGGCGCCCAGATAGGCCCATCTTCCTGGATCCCAGAGCGCTGTACCACTGCTTTGGTGTCTAGAGACTACTCTGTCTTCCTTCTTTTACAACTGCAGGCTGTGCTCCTTGCTGATGAGGGAAGATTTTGTGGACTTTGAGAGAGCTGCACCAGATCTGGAGCTTCAGGACAGGCTAGGGGTTCACTGGGATACCTTTCTCCCTGGGATACCTTGGGCAAGGGCCTTTAGCTCTCTAGTGTCCTCTGTCCACAGGGTGTTTGTTTATTTACCCCAGTGAAAGTGAGGATGAAAGGAGGGATGGAATGAGGGAGGGAGGAAGGGAGGGAGGGAATTATAAGGTAGTGATAAAGTTAAGATTTGGAGAGCTTGTATCCTGGCCTGTGGGAGAACTAGGAGATAGTAGGTCACTTGGCTTATCCATAACAAACAAACAAACAAACAAATGAACAAACAAAACTTGTGTGTGTGTGTGTGTGTGTGTGTGTGTGTGTGTACATTCACATCATTTATGTGCCACAGCTCTCATGTGAAGGTCAGAGGACAGCTTGTAGCAAGTCAGTTCTCTCCTTCCTCTGTGTGGGCTCCAGGGATTGGGGACAAGCGCCAAGCTACCCACTGAGCCCTCTTGCTTGCCCATCACCTTCTCCATATGTAAAAGGAGGATAACACCAGGACTCACCTCAAAGGTTTTGAATGTGGAGTCAGGAGAAAACAGCCTCCAACAAGCACTTGGCTCCCAGTGCTCAGCCAGGGACAAAGGGCAGCTGTGTTTATGGACGCCACCCCCATGTGCTTGGTTCTAGCATGCTCAGGGAGCTGCACCCAGAACACTTAATCAGGAAAACAGGCCTGTCTCACCAGCACTTGACCTTTGCAGAGAGCAGAGGAAGTTCACGGATGTTCTAGGAACTGTTCTATTCTGACACACACTGGTATAGAAAGACACTTTGTCGTTACAGAGAACAGAGGGCCAGACTTAGGAACTCAGCGGGTACTTGGTCTCTTTGGGGAAATGGCCAACAGCCACAGATTTCCTGCTGAGTGGCATCCCTTGTATAAGGCTGTGTGGCCACCTCCTGGATGGGGGTTCTGTGTGCGGAGATGAGAGGGTCATTCCTCAGGAACCATTCACCTTGTTTTTTGAGACAGTTACTGACCTGGAACTCCCTAAGTAGGATAAGCTGGCCGGCCAGTGAGCCTCAAGGATCTGCCTGCCTCTGTTTCCCTATCTCTAGGAGTGTAAGCATGCACCACCATGTCTGATGTTTATGTGGGTGTGTACAATCAGATTCAGGTCCTCATGGTTGAGCAGCAGGCACTTTAACACCTTCCCAGCCTTACAGCTGGATATTTCACACAGCCCAATGGCCCCCAGTTTTATCTATAATGAAGTGTGTGTCGACATCTTCTTATTTCTTATGTTTAAGGAGATACCTTTTGTCTACTTGTACACCAATGATCATTTTGGTCCCATCTTGTGGCTACTGGTACTAGGACTGTTGTCAATGAGTGTCTGGTTATCTTTGTGTGTAGTGTCCCATGCCTTTTCTCCATACCTTGCATGTTTATTATTCCCTTCACCTGCAGTCTGAGCTATGTGAGAGCAGGAGTGTCCCTTTGCTTGTCCACTGTGATACATGGACTGCTTTCTGTAGCATCCTTCACAGACTGACATTAGAACAGCAGATCTCTAAGCCCATTGGAGCATGACTGTGAGCAGATGACTTTCCTGCTCTGTGCCTGCTTCCTCGCCCAGCAATATGGTAAAGGTCTCAGAAGAGTGTCCAACCTTTGGTGAATGCTCAGCAAATGTGCACCACAACTGTTTGTTACTAGGTATTCACTTATGTCGTAAGTCAGTGTTGCGGATGAATGAAATAACATTGGAGGTGGATATATATGCTTCTCTTCTGATGACTGCTCTGTCACATCCTCCTTCATGGTGTTCATCTTTGTAGTAGGTTCCAATGTGTGAAAGAAGAGTTTCCAGTGGTCAGGGGTACACTTGCTTATGCTCTCTGAAGCCAGCTGGCTCACCATACAGATGAGTCAGTGGGAAGCCGGCTCCTGTACATCTCAAGGCCTAGGCAGAACTATCAATTCAGAAAGCCCAGAGGTAAGAGTAAAGCTTCTCTGGTTCCAGTCACATCGCCTTGATTCTGAGAACCACTGATTGCAGTGGAAAGCTGAGATAGCCCCAGATGCATGAGCTTGATTACTCAGAAACTGGGAACCCCTCAACTTAGGAGAAAACCATGTGAAGAGCACACTCACCATTCACAGAAGAGCTAGACATGACTGACAGTTATAGAACACATGTTTAGCCTCACTGGAAAGCTATAGGACATAATACTAAAAGAATATTTGGATTTCTTAAATCTCCTCTCTCTGTCTCTCTGTCTCTCTCTGTCTCTCTGTATCTCTCTCTCTGTCTCTCTCTTTGTCTCTCTGTCTCTGTCTCTCTCTGTCTCTCTGTCTCTCTTTGTCTCTCTGTCTCTCTCTGTCTCTCTGTCTCTCTGTCTCTCTCTGTGTGTCTCTCTGTCTCTCTCTGTCTCTCTGTCTCTGTCTCTCTCTGTATCTCTGTCTCTCTGTCTCTCTGTCTCTCTGTCTCTGTCTCTCTCCCTGTCTCTCTGTCTCTCTCTGTCTCTCTGACTCTCTCTGTCTCTCTCTGTCTCTGTCTCTGTCTCTCTCTGTCTCTGTCTCTGTCTCACTCTGTGTTCTCTTATCTGCCTGTGTGTCATAACTTGTGTGGAGAGCTAAGGGAACAACCTCAGATGTCACTCCTTATCTTCCACCTTGGTTGAGTTAGGGTCTCTTGTTTGGGGTAGGATACCTCAGGCTAACATGCAAGGTTCTGGGCATTCCCCCACATCTCACTGGAGCTGGTACCGCAGACAAAACATGTCTAGCTTTATGTGGGTTCTGAGGGTTGAATCTGGTTTCTTCACGCTTGTATGACAAGCACTGCACTGACTGAAATCATTCCCCTGGCTTCTAGAAGAATCTCTTAATCCTGAATCTTGGTTTGCTTCTCATTAATTTGGTTTATAATCTTAAAAAAAATGAAGCCAATAATACCTAAGGTTCCATATGAAGCAGGGCTTTGTCATTCACTATTAGAATATCTGTGTGGAGAACACATTGCATAAATATTGAGCTATTTGCAGGCTTTCCTTTCTTAGACCTAATAGTTGCCTCTCTGAGAAGTTATCCCAAGGAAATTGTCACATTTGATGGCAAATGCTTACATGCAAGAATGATCCTTGCTGCCTTATGAGTAATAGACACAGTATTAATGTCCATCAGATTATGATTGGCTTAACAAGAGATGGCTCTCCAAACTCCGCTGTGGAGCGGCTGACATGGTAGCCTGCATTGCGTGGGTCTTGGGACCCTGACTGGGGCAGCAAGGGAGTAAAGAAAGGACAGACACACAGACACTGAGCTGGGTTCAGATGTGGGGTGCACTCTGATGGAGGCTGCCTGCTACTGCTACTGCTGCGTGTTTATTAGATACGACACAGCATGTGGGGTGGGCCATCGACTAATTTCCGGAGGAGCTCTCTGTAGAAGAGCAGTCACAGGCTGTAAACATCTGGGAGGAGGAAGCTGCAGTCACTAGTCCTTGTACACACCGATCAGTCATCCATAAACACTGTACTTGGATGCCAGAGGAGAGCTTGGCCTTGCCTCTTGAGCCTGGCTCTGAGGCCCTGGTCTGTGTCATGGCTGTTCCATGTGAACAGTAACCATCCACGCAGGCTTTCCTCCACTCCCTATAGGTCGAGAAGCTTGAATTGCATTTATAGTCTTTAGAGCCCAAACGACATACTTGATTTGTGCCTCTTTCATTTACTCTTGGGTCCCTGAATGAGCATCTTGACTTTGCTATGCCTCCCTCAGTTTCTTTGTGAACCAAAAGTAATAGAAGCTCATGGTGTTTTACACTTGAGGTAACTGGGCCCTTATGGAACTTACGTTAGTCAGCTTTTTGCCACTATAATAAAATACTCAAGGGAATCAACAGTTGACAATTATTTTGGCTCACAGGAACTATTTGTAGTTGGACTTTTTCTTCACCGGCTCCCCAATAACGCCACAGAGTCTTAATATTAATTATGAAAGCTTGGCAGATAGCTTACTTAGGTTTGTTTCTAACTGGGTCTTATGACTTAAATTAACCCATTTCTATTAATTTACTTTCTGCCTTGTGGCTTTGTTACTTCTGTACTGTCCATCCTGTTTGTTCCGCATCCCTGGTGTCTCTGCCTTCTTCTTTCCAGCATCTCTCTGCCCAGAAATCCTGCCTAGCTATTGGCTGTTCAGCTTTTTAATAAACCAATCAGAGTGACATATCTTCACAATGTACAAAAAGATTATTCCACAGTAGTCCATGGCCAATTGACTCTATCACATTTGGGCCTATGATGAGGTAGTTTATCTTGTGGAGGAAGATGTACATCATGGCAGCCAGGAATTAAGAGAGAGAGAGAGTAAAGGACAATCAAGGCATGCCTTCTTCCCACCTGACCACACTTTTTAAAGGTTCTAAACTTCTCAAGAGTACCCTAGGCTTGTGACCACACATTTGTCCAAGTCAGAATGCATAGAACAAAGTGTGATACATGCTAACCTCCTGATCATGATGTGTCCATTATTTGTCCCTGGGAATGACATTAGCGATTAAGCCAGTCATGCAGATCATTACTAGCATTTATAATATATTCCTTATATTTCTAAGGTGCATACTGAAACCAGTTTAACATCTCTGCAACTGGGCATATCTGATGATTGACAGCTTCAATTTCCCCTAGACAAAATTAACCACCATTGTCTATGTCTCAAGTGTCACAAATGCCAGTGTGAGATGACAGAATGGATAATTGGCATTGTGATGGAGGAACATCCTGTAGAAAATTTAAGAACACCCTTTTAACATGGAGCAACCAGATTGGGGGGGGGGGTGGCTCAATGAGAGGAAAACGCTACTTAAAATCTGTCCAATTGCACAGTTGCCTTAGCAATTTGCCTAACGGAGCTCTCTCAATAGTTTAAAACCGATTCCAGCCAGGCATAGTGACGCACACTTTAATCCCAGCACTTGGGAGATCTCTGTGAGTTTGAGGCCAGGCTGGTCTACATAGCCAGTTTCAGGACAGCCAGGGTAGGGCTACATAGGGAGACCCCATCTAAAAAAGTGATTCTAAGAGTTGTAATATAGGTCCGTGGCAGAGTGAATGCTGATCTTGTGTGAGCCAATCTGGCTTTGTTCTCCAGCACACACACACACACACACACACACACACACACACACACACACACACACACCATGTAAAGAAATTAAAAGTAAAGTGCATTGTTACAGGTTAATAAGAAGCATTTGCTATTTCTTGGTGATACATAAAATGAAGAAACAGTGTCTCAGCACTGATGATATTCCACAAACATTTAAGTATCATGGTAAGAGATGCAGTTCACAGAACAGTGAATTGGGATCCATGTGTTAGGACACATAAATGTGTGTATATACAGTCATCCCTCTGTATCTAGGGTCCTACATTTGTAGACACAACCAGATTCAGACTCAAAATAATTGTGTCATAAACTGAACATGTGCAAGTTTCCCTTTGTTATTCCCTGAAAAATACAGTATATCAACTGTCTGTCTTGTGTTTCCATTGAGTTAGGAACTGGAACTCATGTAGGTGATTTAAAGGATGCAGGAGGGCGTGTAGAGTGTATGCAAAGACTCTGTGTTTTTCTGTATAAGTGACCTGAGCATCTTTAGACTTTGGTAAAAATAGCAGTTTCTGAAATTGATACTCAAGGGACCACTCTATATTTCCATGTGTTTATTAGGACGTTTGTAAGGACACAGTGCAATGGGAGTGCCATCCATCTATCTGATCATTAAGACATTCCTGGGCCTTCCATGATTTACTTCCTACACTGGGTTCTAATTGAATCTGGTGGTGAAGACTTACCATTAAGCATGTTGTTAGTCTCAATACACTGAGAGGATTGCTGTTTCAAAGGCAATCAAACAGGAAGGCTCTAGAAGTGTCAATGTGGGAATGTAGGACACAGGTCAAGAATGAAAGGGTGAAGTGGCCAAAACTGGATTAAAGTGGACAAAAACATACTTAGGGACCCAAGGTACAAAGGTAGAAAAGAGTGCTTTCTGAGACTCTGGAATGGAATATGATGCTGGTACAACATTCAGTATTTGCGACCTACAAGGAGCTTGCCTGCATTTGGACAGATGAGGATAGTGGGCTCCATGAGAGCTTAAGACACTTCTTCAGCTTCTTCATTCAAATTCTATATTTGCAGTGAGTGAAACTCTGTTATTCTACCATGCTCTACTGTACCCTACCCTACCCTACCCTACCCTACCCTACCCTACTGTGCCTTACCCTACCCTATCCACCCTACCCTACCCTATCCTACCCTACCCTACTGTGCCTTACCCTACCCTATCCTACCCTACCCTACTGTGCCTTACCCTACCCTATCCTACCCTACCCTACTGTGCCTTACCCTACCCTATCCACCCTACCCTACCCTATCCTACCCTACCCTACTGTGCCTTACCCTACCCTATCCTACCCTACCCTACTGTGCCTTACCCTACCCTATCCTACCCTACCCTACTGTGCCTTACCCTACCCTATCCACCCTGTCCTATCCTAAACTATTTAAAACAGTAGCCCACTCTCCATTGCCGACATCCCCATAGCACCCCAACCTACTTCACTTCTTTTGAGCCAGGGCGTGTGCTACAGTTGATGTACTGTATGCTTCAATTGTTCACTGCCAAGCACCAATGACTTGAGGAGAATACCAGGAGCTTCAAGACCACAGGGGACCCCAACGAGCCAGTCTGAGAGAAGGAAACAAGCTCACAGAGTTAAACAGAAGCGGCGAGAAGATCGTGGTAGAAGGATTAAAAATGACAGCACATCTTGACCTTGCAAGCAGAGTCCTAAGGACTCCTGTAAGATCCGCTCTCCACAGAGGTCTCACAACAGGCAGCCAAGCCAAATGCTCAGCCACCCACTACCTCCCCATTAACCCTGACAGTTCCCTGAGACACACGCATGATCTTATTGTGCAGATGAGTCAAATGAAGTCCTTCGCTTGGATTCAATCTCAACATATCACCTCAGGTCCCAGCTTGTATCCACCACCCAACATCACTAAAACACCTCAACTGTATTCTGAGTAGTTTTGTATCATTTCCTACCTCTGACCTCTAGGCTAGCAGGTATTTGGTATGTAAATAATATCAAAGAATTGAGTAGGGAAAGCTGAACCTCAATGCTGATGTTGCCTAAGTCTCCAAGCTCTAGGAGTTTGTGGACCACCTGGTGTCATATGAAGACTTCCCACTCTCCGTTCTTCCTCAGGAGAAATGAGACACATTAGCTGCACCTTTAAGAGAAAAGATCCCAGGTCCACTAATTCTGATCTCTCTCTGATTCTTCCCTAGGTAACTAAGCTGTGATTGGTCCTACAGAAGGACTAGGGTATTCTTTAGATGGATTATCGCCTTTTGGGGTACCCATTACACCTGGCCTATGTTCTCCGGACACTGTTAATCCAAGTCCCCTAAGACAAGCCTTCTGGGAAGATAGGGGTATGATGAAGTGGAGGGCCAAGTCCAGGCTGCCATGATGCTGGGTGGCTGCTTGCTGACTGTAAGAGAATTCTGCTCTTGCGTTCATTCTTGGCTAGAGGTTGGCTTGGATTTTCATGAGGGTCTAGTGTTTCTGTGATGCTGAGCACAATTCTTCTGCTGGCTAGGCCTGCTTGTAGTTAGAATATGAGTTGGTAGCTTCCATTTATAGTTAATGGAACCTTATAAATTCAACTTCTTATCAACTATAAGTAATTGCTAATTTTATGGGCATTTACATCAAACTCAGATATATTGTTACAGGTAAACCAAAGAACCAGTCTAGCATTAAAAATATTGTATTACTTGTGTGTGTGGTATGCATACATATGTGTGTGTGTATTGTGTATGCGTATATATGTGCAGATGCACTCATTCATGTGGACACATGTAATAGCCAGAGGTTGACATCAGAATATCTCCTCAATTGCTTCTGCAACTGTAGTTTTAGGGACAGAGTCTCTCACTGGTCTCAGAACTTGCAGTTTGGGTTAGAGTTGTAGGCCAAAGACCCCTGTATCCACCTGTGTGCATCCTCAACACTGTAGCTCTAGCCATGCTCCACCAGGCCCAGCTTTTACATGGGTGCCGGGGTTTCAGGTCTCATGCTTGCATATCAAGACCCATTGAGCTGTCTTCCCATCCCTCTGTATTACTCTTTTGATTACACAATTTATATGTGATTATAAATAAAAATAAGATATTAAAATGACCCACAAACCCATCAATCTAACATTGTTTAATTCTTTTGTATCTATCTTTCAGATATTTTTGTATAGAGTTATAGTTTTTAAAGAAAAAAACAGAAGCATATTATGACTAAATTTTTTAATCTGCCCATTTATCATAATTCTTACATTGTTGGTGCCAAATAAGTATTTCCTGGATATTTACATGCATAGTCTCCAACATTATGATTTTCTCTTTCATCTGGAAGCATTTTCTAATGAGAAAATGAAGATTTATGCAAATAAGAAAAAGGTCAAATTTAAACAAACAAATACAAATAGGACCCAACAACATGCAGCAAAAAGGCCCCCAAAGCATTTGCAACATCTGTTTTCTATGCAGTGGAGGGGCCCTGCATGGAGACTAGATCCAAGTCATGATCTTTGGGAGGCTATTGGGGGTAGGGGTGTCAGCAACAGATATAATGAGGCACAGAGTTTGGGAGGCAAGTTGAAACCTCAGTGACTGCTGCAGCTGTAATTCCTCATGAAATGCCAGAGCCAACTGCTGGGCCTGTTTGGTTTGTCAGTATAGACAGACTCTCTAGGTTAACCCTAGAGATGGAGGCATGAAGATGGAGCTGGCAGTTTTGTAAGGCAACTGTGAAAACACGCAAGGAAAAGCCTTCTTGTGTAACCTGGGGGCTGATTGGGTGGGTCTTTATCAAAATGTTATTCTTCCCCAAAGGCATTCATCATTTTCAGCCAGGCTTTATTCTGGTGCCATGAAGTGCTGTCTTGCCTCAGTCAGGTTAAAGTAGTGGTATTCAGGAAAGAAAGGGTACTCCTGACCACATCCAGGGAGCTGTCACGATGATTAATTAGCACTACAAGTCTCAGGTGGGTAACAGGGACCAGTGCAGTCTGGCCTACTGTTTGTGCTTACCCTTGACATAGGCTGGGCTCAGGTCCCACGTCCATCATCCCCATGCCACAGAAGTGACTGAGCTTAATCCCAGCTTCCAGAAGTCAATGGCAGGTTCTGACTTCAAACCTGAAAAGATAGGAAGCCAGGCTGGCTTTGTGCTTACCCGCATGCTGTAACCCTGAGTCTTGAGGTTCAGTTTTCTCAAATCCACCCTGCTTCCCCTCGCCCCTTCATTATTGGGCTGCTGTTTACGTCTCTGATGCATCTCCCCCAGCTCCAGTGGCATTTGACTGCTGGCCTTGCCTGGCTTCTCTGCACTCTTGCTTCCTTTCTTTCTTCTCAGCTCCAGCCATGACCTGCACCCTTCCGCACTGTACCCCAGAATGTACCTGTCTTTCTTCTTTGCTTGTCTAATCCCTGACATCCTTTGTAAAGTCTTGCTGGGTCCTCCTGGCATGAGGAAAGCCCCTCCATTCATACTTCTCTGAAGGGTGCTGACCCTTGCTTTCTAGATAAATTCTTGACTTTCCCACCTGGACCAAGGGCTTCTTAGTTAGGAAAAGGTCATCTTTGTCATTGTCCGAGTTGCAGCCCCTAAGTGTGGTGCCTTAACACAAAGGGAGACCCCTGGATAACAAGAAATGAGGTGAAATAGGGCCACCAGAGGAAGGAACTGGTGTTTAAGTTCACATATTTGACTTCAGTATCTGCTGTGACTGAACATGGAAGCATCCCCCTGGGCTCATGTGTTAAACACCTGGCACCCAGCCCATGGTGTGTTTCAGGGGAGTCTTTAACCATTAGGACTAGGCGGAGGATGTAGATTGCAGACATCTTGTCTCAGCCTCTTCCTGTTTCTCTGCTTCCTGGCAACTGTGATGTGAAGTGTTCTGCCCTGCCATGCCCTCCGTGATACAATGATCAGACTGTCAATCAAAAATGAACTAAAGCTGTCAATCAAAATGAACTCTCCTGTAGGTCACATTTTGTCACAGTCATGAGAAAAATAACAAACACAGCATCCTAAAATCCGAGCCACTTTCCTCCATCCCACCCTCGTCCCATTTGTGGTGATCCCTGGGCTTGCCAAACTGCTTATGGAGAAAGGGAGAATAACAAGAACCCATGAATCAGCAATGTCTTCAATTTGATGTGTGTGTTATTAGCCACCATAACAGACACACATTAGAAAGCAGCCATGCATGTGAGCAGTGAAATGATCCACCAGAGACTATCTGTGTGCTTATTTTTCCTCATAAGAGATCAATCCTTCTGGAATCATCCAAGGGGAAACTTCTGGCACACATCTGTTTTTCACTCTTTCCCCAATTTTCTTTGCCAGGGTTGGTATAGGAAATCTCACAACTTGGAATTTGTTCTCCCAGAAGAAAAAAATCCTTCTGGAGTCCTCGGTGTGTGATACTTACCAGTGCAAGCAATAGGAGGAGCATGACTTCCATTACTCTCTTAGAAGCCGCAGTACACACCTTCAGACTTGAGAGAAAGCTCGTAATCAGTCTTCATGTGCGAGCAGCTGCCTGAGGAATCCAGGGGGCAGGAGCTGGTGCAATGAGGTGAGCTGTCCAACACAGGTGCTAGGAACTGAAGAGAGACTTCATCAAGAGCAGTGGGAGCTGTTACCTGCTAAGCCACCTCTCCAGCACCTGGAGATGGAGCTGTTTTTCTTGGTTTTTGAGTCCAAGAGCTGGAGATAGAATGCCATCCTTTTCAAAGGAAAAACTAAGAGCCCCCCTCTCATCAGCCTAAGCATGACAGTTTCTCCCTGATCACAGCTCTGTAATACATATCCCAGAAAGGCTGGTTTCAGCTCATGGTTTTAAAGGCTTCTGTCTATGACATGGCTTTGGGCTGTGGCAAAACAGTAATTTCATGGCTGGAGCCTTCCAGAGAGTTTTCACAAAAGAGGAAAATTGCTTACTTCAGGGCTGGGAGGAAGGGAGGGAGGAAGACACCCTCCCCCTTACAGAGAGAGGGGGGGGAGAGGGAGGGAGAGGGGGGAGGGAGGGAAGGAGGGAGACACCCTCCCCCTTACAGAGAGAGAGGGGGAGGGGAGAGAGAGAGGGGGGGAGGGAGGGAGGGAGAGGGAGGGAGGAAGGGAGGGAGGAGAGAGAGAGGACAGAGAGGAGAGAGAGAGGGGGGGAGGGAGGGAAGGAGGGAGGGAGAGAGAGGGAGGGAGGGAGACACCCTCCCCCTTACAGAGAGAGGGGGGGAGGGAGAGAGGGGGGAGAGGGAGGGAGGGAGGGAGAGAGAGGGAGGGAGGGAGACACCCTCCCCCTTACAGAGAGGGGGGGAGAAAGAGAGGGGGGGAGAGGGAGGGAGGGAGGGAGACACCCTCCCCCTTACAGAGAGGGGGGGGAGAGAGGGGGGAGAGGGAGGGAGGGAGGGAGGGAGGGAGAGAGAGGGAGGGAGGGAGACACCCTCCCCCTTACAGAGAGAGGGGGGGAGAGAGAGGGGGGAGAGGGAGGGAGGGAGGGAGGGAGAGAGGGAGAGAGAGGGAGGGAGGGAGACACCCTCCCCCTTACAGAGAGAGGGGGGGAGAGAGGGGGGGAGAGGGAGGGAGACACCCTCCCCCTTACAGAGAGAGGGGGGAGAGAGAGAGGGGGGAGAGGGAGGGAGGGAGGGAGAGAGAGGGAGGGAGGGAGACACCCTCCCCCTTACAGAGAGAGGGGGGGGAGAGAGGGGGGGAGAGGGAGGGAGACACCCTCCCCCTTACAGAGAGAGGGGGGAGAGAGAGAGGGGGGAGAGGGAGGGAGGGAGGGAGAGAGGGAGAGAGAGGGAGGGAGGGAGACACCCTCCCCCTTAAGAGAGAGAGAGAGAGAGAGGGGGGGGGAGAGGGAGGGAGGGAGGGAGAGAGGGAGAGAGAGGGAGGGAGGGAGACACCCTCCCCCTTACAGAGAGAGAGAGAGAGAGAGAGAGAGAGAGAGAGAGAGAGAGAGAGAGAGAGATGGGGTAACAGATAGAGAGAGACACAGACACAGACAGAGTGAGACAGAGACCCAGACAGACACTGAGACTAAGAGTCCCAAACCCTCCCTGTCTGCGAGGACGGCAGACCTGAATGAAACAGTTGAGACAGCAGAGTTCCTTGAGCTTTTTAATGAAAATGAAACCTGTTGTAAGTTTGAGAGAATTTTCTTATAAAAATTCTCAGAATGAATGAATTTTTCTAAGGTTTGAATAACAGCAAGAGAAAATGTAAGAGGTGAGAAAATGAGGTTGCAAGGGGGAAAAGTGTGGTGTTTAGTTCTTGTCAAAGTGACACAAAGCAGAGTCACCAGGGAATGGGCAACTGCCTCCATTAGACTGGCCTGTAGGCAAGTCTGTGGGGCATTTTCTTAATTAACGATTGATGTGGAAAGGTCCAGTCTAGCAGCTGAAGACTGCATTTATTCTACACCATTTCCCCAAGGCTATTTGCATTGTGAGTGGTCTTGGAAGACACAGTGTATCTTTCCAGAGCAAGGAAGTGCCCCATTTACAAATACAGTCAAGATGTGTGTATGGTGATATTTTATTTGTGCTGAAATGTGATTTCATTTGTATGTTAATAAATAAAGTTGCCTGGAGATCAGAGGTCAAAGCGAGTCATTAACAGAGTCAGGTGGTGGTAGCACACACCCTTAATCTGATCACATGGCAGGCAGAGTCTCTGTGTGGTCAAGGACACAGCCAAGCATGGTAACAGAAGCCTTTAATCCTAGTACCAACCATAGAGACCTGGAGGTCTGTACAGACAGGCAGTGATGAGGAAGTCATGTGGTTGGGTTTAGAGCCAGTGAGAAGGCAGAACAGAAAGGCAAAAAGACAAGTCAGACAGGAAGAAGCTCTTTCTCTGGGGAAGCTACTTCTGGTGGTAAGATAAAGTTAGTCGTAGCTCTTGCTCTGATCTCTTTGGCTATTTCCTCTGTATTTGGCTCTGTGTTTCTTTTTTTTATTTTTTATTTTTTTTATTTATTTTTTCTTTATTATTATGTGTTTTAAATTTTATACATCAGCCATGGGTTCCCCTGTCCTCCCCCCTTCCGCCCCCACCCCTACATTCCCTCCCAGCCCCTCCCCTCCATTCCCATGTCCTCCAGGATCAAGGCGCCCCTGGGGATTCATTTAAACCTGGTGGATTCAGTACAGGCAGGTCCAGTCCCCTCCTTCCAGACTGAGCATGTGTCCCTGTGTAAGCCCAGGGTTCCAAACAGCCAGCTCATGCACTAAGGATAGGTCCTGGTCCCACAGCCTGGGTGCCTCCCAAACAGTTCGAGCTATTCAGTTGTCTCACTTATCCAGAGGGCCTGATCCAGCCGGGGGCTCCACAGCCTTTGGTTCATAATTCATGTGCTTCCATTCGTTTGGCTATTTGTCCCTGTGCTTTTTGCAATCTTGGGTTCAACAATTCACGCTCTTGCAGACCCTCCTCTTTCTTGACAGTTGGACACCTGGAACTCCACCTGGGGCCTGGCTGAGGATCTCTGCATCCACTTCCATCAGTTATTGGATGAGAGTTCCAGCATGACTGTTAGGGTGTTTGGCCATCTGATCACTGGACTAGGTCGGATCAGGCTTCTGTGTTTC
Source organism: Onychomys torridus (assembly GCF_903995425.1). Lineage (NCBI taxonomy): Eukaryota > Metazoa > Chordata > Mammalia > Rodentia > Cricetidae > Onychomys > Onychomys torridus. The sequence continues at coordinate 742,311 of NC_050462.1, forward strand.
TTATTTACTAAGACTATTTAGAAATCTGTCTACATGTGTGTAGAGTAAAGATTCTGCTATTTCCAGAGCAAAGGCCAGTCAGGCTCATTGCCCACTGAAGAAGAGCTGAGGTTGCTCATGCCTGTAAAAGTTGGATGCCACTGGCCCTCTTCAAGTCGCCCTGTGACATTTTGGCTCTAGGAATTGGCATTCGTGCTGACGCTCTGCCTCGTCTTGTGTTTGTGACTAGTGACTATTGGCATCTGAGAAACCTTGGCAGGCTGACTGACGAAGCTGGAGTTCAGCAAAGCCTCATAGCTTTTGCAGGCATAGGCTTGGTGTGTCTTAGATGTTGACGGACTGTTCTGCTTACAGAGCTGTGTATTGCTTTCTCCAAATCCTCTGCTTTCCAGACTTGAGTGAGTCATGAGCTTTAGAATACACTTTCTAATTTCTACAAAAAGTGAAACAGATAAATGGAACCATAGAGGAGGTATGAGGGCAACTTCTTGTTTGGTTCTATAGATCAATTTGGAGGAAGTGGACATGTTATTATGACTATCTATCCATCTAATTATTGGTTTTGAGCCTGATCCAAGATGGCTGACTAATATGACATCAGTGTAAGAGAAAGATTAGAACAGAGATGCGAAGGAATGACCAGGTATAGATGGACAGACGGAACGCACCCACTGCTTACTATGGAGCCAGGTAGACCCTGATCTTGAACTTTTCACTTCCAGAATCATGAACAAAGAGAGCTGTGGTGTTTCAGCCTCGCCCCTCAGTCTGTGGTACTTCACTGGGGACATGAACAAGTCAGTACAGCATTCTTTTCCAATGTGAGACTCTATGGGAATTTAGTCTATGTTCCTCTCCTCTCCTTTATTTAAGCCAGGATCTCACTATTTATCCCTGGCTGATCTGGAACTCACTGTACAGACCAGATTGGCCTCAGACTCACAGAGACTCAGTTGCTTATGCATCTCTGGTGCTGGTATTGAAGACACATGCCACTATGTCAGACTCTTTTGTTTTACTTAACTTTGTCAATTTCAGAGATGTGTTAAAAGACCCAAGTATGATTGTGGAATGTATAACCATTTGTTTTTGTCTTAAGTATAGTTAAATAGACACTTTAAAGCCCTTATCTTGGGCCTACAGGATGGCTCAGTGGGTAAAGGCATTTGCTACCAGCCCAAGCATCTGAGATCAATGCCTAGAACCTTAATAGTGGTGGGTGGGGGCTCCTCTGACTGCCACTGGTGTGCTGTGGCATGTGCCCACCCACACCCAAACTCATACTAAATAAATAAATATAGTAAAAATCTTTAAACACTGAATAAAATCCTTACATGTTCATTGTGCTATCTAGATCATCTTGAGGTAATGAGAACATTCTTTTTTTATTACCTTTTCTATTGAAAATATGTTGCCTTTCCATGTGTTTTGGTGTGCGGATCTTAGATTGGATCATGGATCCTGTGCTGTGAAAGCTTTGGATCTGATGATATTCTGTAAAAGTGGATTTCATTATTTTTCCCCTCTGGGCACTGAAGTTGGCTGCACTTGCAGATGAGCCTCCTTTTCCTCGCAGGAGACCTCTCAGCTCAGCTCAAGTCCTTCCTTTTCTTGGGTCTTTTGGGTTTTGCTTCATGCACCAGAGATTCAGGGCTCCGACAGAGCTTTAAGCAGGGTTTACATGCAGAGAGGAGGCTTAGCCTTTCCTGTCTTTTCCTTCCAGGGTTATGTCCCCATGTTGCCGTGGCTACATTGTCATATTGTTTCTTGAGTCGGTGATACTGGGGTTCCTGTTTGATTTCTGGTTTGGTTGGCCCTCTGTCGACCCTGGGGACCTTCTGCTTTACATCACTCTGCAGTGCACTCATGAGCTTATGTAAGTCTCCCAGCAGTGTCTGCTGCATCCTGTGTGGACAGGGGCTTCTAAGAGCTGCTCAGCTGTACAGTTACCTGGATAAGAATTTGACTCTCAGATAGAGCCCTTGCTGACCTGGACTTTAGAACGGCTCTTGCTCTCTGGGACTCTCAGCATCTTCATCTAAAAATGGAAATGATAATCCTAGTACATGCCTGGACTAAGTGATTATTGAATGAGAATTAAATTAGATAATGTGGGGCTGGGGATATGGCTTCAGTGAAGAGCTTGAACTGTTCTTGCAGAAGACTCAAGCTCTGTTCCCACCATCCATCTTGGGTGGTTTAGAGTCACCAGTAATTCCATCTCCCGAGGTTCTGATGTCTCTGACTTCCCTAGGCACCTGTATTCACATGCACACACACACACACACACACACACACACACACACGCACGCACGCACGCACGCGCGTGCGCATACCACACATGCACATACACGTACACATAATTTAAAAATAAATCTTCAAATTAGATAATGTAAAATTTTTAAAAATTGCTGAGCTGGAAAAGGTTCAGTTAATGGTTGTTAGTGCTGTTGTCTTTGTGTGTGTGTGCATGTATGTATATACATTTGTATGTACAGGTACGCAGGTTCGTTGATGACAATGTGGTGGCTAGAGGTAGATGCAGGCATCTCTCTCCGTTACTCTCTACTTTATTTTTAAACTGTGTCTCACTGAACTAGAGCTCAATGATCTGGCTAGCCTGGGGAGTCCTGTGTCTTCCTTCCTAGCAGTGAGCTACACAGGTACACTGTGGTACCCAGCTTGTTTTTACATGGTTCTGGAGATCCGAATTTAGATCATCACACTTGAGCAGCAAGTACTTTACCCAGAGAAACACCTCTCCAGACCTTGTTGTTGGTTTCTAATGTGCATTATAGACCAGGCTAGACCTGAACTCACAGTAGCCATCTCCTTCAGCTTCCTGAACTGGGATTATAGGAGTGAGCCACCATACCTAGCTGAGTGGTCATTCTTTGGTTTTATTTTTTTTTAATTTTATATGCATTAGTGTTTTTGCTGGCATGTATGTTTCTGTACCATGGGTACATGGAAATATGAGGCACCATGTGGGTGCTGGAAATGGAACCTGGGTCATCTTGAAGAGCAGTCAGTGCTATCTACCTCCAACCTCTAGAAGGCCATTCCTAATAATAACCAGCGCATGTGCATACAACACTGGGTGACAGAAGGGCGAGTGGGAGGCGGGACTAAGAGATCTGCAGTTTTCTTGACATGCATAGCTGATGGCATGACTTTCCCCCTTCTTCCATGGCTTCACGCTATGGAACTAACCCCTGAGGCAGAAACTCTTGCTCAGCATTCCATGTGATCCTGTCTTCTGAGGCTTTGGTGAAGACGCAGTTTCCAGATGCTGCTGGAAACTCTGACTTGTGCATCTCTGGCTTGTGATGCACACTGTTATCTACACCTGTTAGAGGTGACAATGTTATCATCTATACCTGTTAGATGTGCACAAAGTTATTTATACCTGTTAGATGTGCACACTATTATCTACACCTGTTAGATGTGCACAAAGTTATTTATACCTGTTAGATGTGCACACTATTATCTACACCTGTTAGATGTACACAAAGTTATTTATACCTGTTAGACGTGCACACTATTATCTACAGCTGTTAGATGTGCACAAAATTATTTACACCTGATAGATGTGCACAGTGTATCTATACCTGTTAATTGTGCACAATATGTCTACACCTGTTAGATGTGCTCTGCATTGGTGCTCAGCTGCTTCCCCCAGTGTTCAAGTGTACTTCACACGTTGGTGCTCTCCTGTGCTTTGTGGTCTCAGGTTGGATGGGTGAGAGATCTAATGTCAGCTGCAAAACACAGTATCAGAGGGCTTGTGCCTGGAGGTCTGGCTGGTTCCAAATCCAGTCATACACTATATTTTAAGAAACAAAAACCCCTGCTATTATAAATAACAATAAATGCAAACATGCAGGCCTAGAGAAATGGCCTCAGCAGGAAAAGCAATTCAATTGCTAGCATGAGGACTTGAATTCAAATCCCAAGCATGGGTTTAGAAAGCCAGGAGTGGAAGCAAACCTGTCTGTGACTCCCCCGCTGTGTGAGATGGAGACAGGAGAATCACCGCGACTTGCTGCCTATCAGCCTGGCTCCTGCTTGGGTGAGAGACCCTGTGTCAAGAGCATTAGTGCAGGTTCCCTATGTCCTCTGCTCCTCTGGCCTCTGTGTGTGTCAGTGGGCCTGTGCACCCCGCCCCAACACCAGAGCCCCTAGATATTTGCTGTATGCAGCTGGTGACTCCAGATCAAGCATGTCTGCTTCCCAGGAGGGACATAGGGGATGTGACTCAGGGGATGGGGTGGCTTTCCAAGTAAGTCATTTTCTTTCATTCCCTGTGTTAGCAGTGCAATTACTTCATCAAGGTGAATTAATACTGGGCCATAGTTTCCCTCAGACACCTTTGCCGTCACTCCTGCCCTCTGAACATTTGACCCAGACTTGGAGTTGAGATTAAGTCATCACAGACATTGATTTAATCAGGGGAAAGAGATTAAAATGGACAAAAAGAAATGAGATGACCCATCCCTGACAAGCAATTTTCTCTTTTCAGTTGGCCAAACAGCATTTTGTGGGGACAATGGTGTCTGCCTGAGCACTCTAGCTGCCTTCAAGAATGCCTGGGAGACCCCTGCCTGAGCCTCAACCCTGTTGATCTTCCTGTGTCATTCTTGGGAATCTAATTGCGTTGGCTTTGCCGTGAGCACCCATACACATTTAATGAGATTTATGTGTCTGTGCTCAGAGAGTTCTAGATCCTCTCTACATTTCTTTTGGAATTAATCCGACACTGGCTGTTCTCCAGGCTTAATGGCTGAAAGGTCCCTTCCAAAGGGGGAAAGAATTCACTGATAGACTTTAATAAAATTTTGTACAAAAGCTAATTCTTCATAAAAGCCTGAAAAAAATGTCCCCCTAAACCCAGACACCAACATGACTGCAGACTTCAGACCCATCTCTGCCAGCCTTCCTTGAGGCCTGTAGACTGTCAGCAATGGATCTGCGTTTGTAAATAGAGAATAACTCTATGACAGTTTAATGGGGTTGAGGAAAAGAATTGCCTCTTTTTTTTCCCCCCATGTAGTGCTGGTGAACCATAGTGGGAGATTTGCAAGAGATAAGATCCTGCATGTGAGGCTACAGCAAACAGAGATAGTCTTGGTGCATTTCTTGCCTTAGACTGTCTACTAGACAACATCAAGTTCCCTGGAAAAACAACAGACTGCTGGCCAGACAGTCTGCAGGGAGGAGAGCTGGGACATGGCGAGGGGACAGAAGCAGCAGCTGGGGGCCTTCCTTAGTTTGCCCGCTCTGCCTCAGTGGTGCCTTAGACGGCTCTTCTGGCCTCATGCCTGGGAGGATGCTGCCGTTTCAGCCTTGCTCAAGTACAGTTTGTGAACAACATCATCATTTGAAATTTGCTTTTGAACTTGGCGGTTCTTTCTCACATCTTTGCTTTTTCTGTATATACAGCAAGTTCAAGCAGCTTTACAGGAAGTCAAGAGTCAGATGGCCTGGATCTCACTCATCAGGCATGGTGGCTCATACCTTTTGTGTTTGCACTCTGAAAGCTGAGGCTGGAGGATTTCTGAAAGCTTGAGACAAGCCTGGCTATAGTGTGAGACTATTTCTCAAAACAAAACAAAATCCCCCTAACAACATCCCCTAAAAAAACGAAATTATAATTTTAACTTGCCTATGAGTTGATAATTTCTTCCAACTTTAATCATAAAAATATAATTAATAATAACAACATGCATTTGATACCTTAACATCATACCAAAATGTTCAGTGATTAGATGAGATGACATACATGGATACATTTGAAATACTCCTGATATTTGGAAATTTTGATGGTTAATAAGGTCAGTCAGTTAAAAAGATAACTTCCTGTGCCAATCCTGGTAACCAAAGAGGTGTATTTTAAGGTGGATGTAGCGCTTCTCTGTTTTACTGCTTCCGGTGTAGAGGAGGACTGGCTAGGTTTTGTCCTCCTGTTGGGTGTCTTTCGTGGAACCCGCCCTTCCACCATGGGAAACAACAAGTGTTCCTTTCATTGGAAGGCCACTGTCAATTCAGATGCAAACCAGACACTGTAAATTCAGTTTGTTTTCTTATCCCAGGAAGTGGATTAAGGACAAAAGACTCAAATTAGATAGCCTCATGGGAGAGAAATTGGTCAGTCACTCTGAAAAACACTGAAGCCTGAGCTACCTCAATGCAGGGGGAAATCATGTGCTGGGCTGTTGGAGTCAAAGGGCTAGTTCAAACTCTAGCTGCTTCAGTCTGTAAGCCAAGCTGTGTGATTTGAGAATACTACACAACCACCTGGAGGCTCTTAGTGCACAGCCAGGTTCTTGGAGAGAGATTGGCAACACAGCAATGATAGCTTGTCTGGATGTTCCTTATGTTCCGGGCAGAAAGTGATAGAAGAGATCTGTGTGGATGAAAATGGAAAACATTAAACGGAAATTCATATTCACACATGCTGAAGAGGGGAAGAGAGTAGGGTCTGGGTACAGGTCGTTAGGAGTATACATGGATGTCTATGTCCTCTGGTCATTCTTTTCATGTATGTGGAGGAGAGTGGGGGTGAGTATGATATGCATGTGCATGTATGGCATGTATGTGAGGAGGGGTGTGTGTATGTGTGTAACAGCCAAGAGGTCATTTTGGGTGTTTTCCTCCATTATCCTCATCTTAATTCTTGAGACAAGGCCTCTCACTGAACCTTGAACTCACCAACTGGACTAGACAGGTGGGCCAGTGAACTCTGAACTCCACTTTCCCTTCCAGTGTTACCAATACCACTTCGTGCTCTTGTGCTCTGCCTTGACGTGGGGGCGGGGATCTGACTCAGGCCCTGATGCTTGCACAGTGAGCACCTCAGCCATCTTCCCAGCCCTATATTAGTGTATAGCATCCGGGACTCAGTTATGAGTAGGTTGTCTGATGGTCCTGTCACTCCAGAGTACTTCTCCCGTCCACCTCCTTATAGCCAGAAGTTTTCCTGTGTCCCGCCCAGTCTGCAGCCACTCAGACCCAAGTAATTACACAGAGGCTTATCTTAAATAAAACTGCTTGGCCATTAGCTCAGGCCTACCACTGACTAGCTCTTACACTTAAATTCAGCCCATTTTCATTAATCTGTATGTCTCCACGTGTTCCATGGCTTTACCTGCGTGTCCTTACATGCTGCTCCCTGGATGATAGGCTGGTATCTCTTCACTCTCAGCCTTCCTCTTCCCAGAATTCTCCTTGTCTGCTTATCCTGACTATACTTCCTGCCTGGCCACTGGCCAAGTAGCTTTTTATTTATCAACCAGTCAGAGTAACATATTTACAGTATACAGAACATCCCACAGCACCGCCTCTCTTTTAAAAAGATTTTGTGTGTGTGTATGTGTGTGTGTGTGTGTGTGTGTGTGTGTGTGTGTGTGCCCATGTGAGTGCAGGTATCTTTAGAGGCCAGAGGCATCAGATATCCATGGAGCAGGAGTTACCAGTGATTGTAAGCCATCTTAATGTGGGTCCTGGGAACTGAACTCAAGGCCTCTGAAAGGTGTGTTGCATGTTTTAGGATGCTTATGCGCTCCTAACTGTGAAGCTGTCTCCCTGGCTCCAATACTCTTATTCCAACCATCCAAGTTGTTTAAATCTCTACTCTTCAATACCTCAGAGTAGGGGTTAAATTTTAATACATGAATCCACTGGGAGACACATAACTATGTCCATACTGTAGCGGGTACTTTATTCTAAGTCACGTGGAATGACTTCTCGAAGGAATGCATCACCTGCCTTAGTGGAGTAAAAGCCAAAATTTTCTCTGAGAACATTCTGGGTCCAGGATTGGCAGCAAACACTAATGAGAACTAAGGAACTCTGCCTAACATACTCTGTTGTACATGTTGGTTGCTGGGAGTGTCTCCGTTGTCAGGTGGTCCCTCTGGGCATCAATGCCTGCTAGTGAAGGGGAACATGCATGGGAAATACTCCATGGATGCATTTCTCTAGAGTGTCACATGCTGTATCCACTCATAGTCTGTCCATTGGAACTTAGTCACAGAGCCACACTCACTGCAGTGGAGGCTGATCGAAGACTCCTAGCTTGATGCAAGGGCATGTTGCTTTCCCCTCAGATTTCAAACTCTTAGGTCTCAAACTGAACTTGTCTCCTCTGAGCCTGCTCCTTCTCTAGGACTTTTCATCTACCATCAGAGCTACTCAGTTATGGGTGTGAGAAAGAACCAGGCAGAAAAGGAAGCCTCCGCCTTGACGCCCTATAAGAACCCATGTCCAGTAACCACAGCCCGGCACCCTAAGGGCTTGTTGAATCCCTGATTTTTGCATCCTCAGAGTCACTGCAGTAATTAAAACCCTTCTGTCTGTCACCCACATTGCTGCACACTGACTGTTGTTGTCTGCTTCTGCTCTGGTCCACATCTTATCTTAATGAAATCGCATTTGGTATAGAAGGCATTGCTTTAAGTGGCAAATTGGATAATTCTATTTTTTAACTTAACCTTTTGCTTTTCAGCTTATTTATTTGACTTTTATTAAATTAGTAAACTCAATGATATATGCTAAGCTATTATGCAAAGGCACTGAAACAGGAACTTTGGCTGAACATTCGGACAAGAACTGTCTAATTTTGTCTCTAAGCCTGATGAAGCAGCCACCTAGACACACTTTGGATAAATGTGAAAAATAATTATTGGAGGATCATGGAGCATGAACAAAATCAGGTATTTTGGGGTAGGGAATTGGAGCTTGAAGAAAATGACTGGTGTAGGACTAGTCTGTTGGTTTACCTTCAGTCTGAGTATAGCCAGAGTACAAGGGAGCTAAATGCCAACAAAAAGTTAACATCTTTTGGGCCAGATGAGCAAGAAAGCTTCTAGGGAATGTGGGGTATATGCCAGGGGAGAACAAGACAGAAAATAAGAAGCCCAAGTTCTGTGTGCAGTCTCTGCTCATATCCCCGACTGAGTCTTGTATGGATAGGGCATATTGAAAACAGACTAAACTGACATGTGATTGGGTTTGCAGCCAGACTATAACCAATTTAACTGTTTGCTAAGAAAAAAAAACAAAAAAAGTAAGTTGTCTTTAAAAATTTTCACAGAATCTACAATATTCACAACATAAAAAAGCACAATAAACAGAATACAGGAAAAAATTCAACACTCAAAGAGCAAAAGAAAAAGAAGTGACCCAAGAGGTGAGCAGATGCTAATCACAATGCGATCTGTATTTTGTGATTTTTTTGACAGGGACACTGCGGTGGAATTTATGACCACACTTGGGGAAAAAAAGGAAAATGCAGCTGATACAGCTGAAAAGATAGTAAATCTCACCAAATTAAGGATATAAAACAATGAAAAGGAGAAGTTTAAAATGTGCAGTAAACCTGTTCACTGAGTGGACTGAAGAATGGTGTGAAGCTAGTGAGAGAAAGCTTGCGGATTTGAAGATTACCCACTTTGAAAATGAGAAAAGAAGCTAAGAATAGCATTGGGAGAAGTGTAAGCACGTGAGACAATATAAAAGCCCTGGATTTCTGGAAGAAGAGAGGAAGAAGAGGACACAGAAAGACATATTGAAGAACTCATCACCAAATGAATCTCAAAGTAAGTGAGTAGACTAATATGTGAATCCAAGAATCCCAAAGAGCACAAACAAGATAAATAAACTATATCTGTATATATTGTAGTCAGATTTACAGAACACATGCAAAAAAAATCTTGAAAAGCAGTCAAGGGAAACAATGTGACAAACACATGCTTTACTTGACTGCAGATTTCTCATCAGAAACTATTGGAGACAGAAAATAATGGAAAAGCATTTTTAAAGTGTGTGTGCAAGTGTGTAAGTGTGTGTATGTGTATGTGTGTGTTTGTGTATGTGTGTGTATGTGGTGTGTGTGTGTGTGTGTGTGTGTGTGTGTGTGTGTGTGTATGGGGGGAGTAGTACAGAAGGGGGTGGCACTTTAGCCAAGCTAGAATTATATACCCAGCAAAACTATATTTCAGAAATATAGGCAAAAGAATATGATATTTTCAGATGAAGATAAGCTAAGCAAAAATGATTGTTGTCATAGTTCTTAAAAACAATAATTGCTGGTCTTTAATTTGAGGGGAAAGGAGAATTTTAGGAGTAATGAAAATCACCAGAAGTAACAGATATTTGAGTAAACATGTCCTTTGAAAATCATGATGGTTTAGTGAAGTCATCATAAACAATTGCAGGTTACACACACTGGAGAACAAAGAGATGCTTCAGCAATTAGGACCTGAATCTGGTTCCCAGGGCCCACACAGGACTGCTCACAATCACCTAAAACTCCAGTTCTGGGGAATCCAACACTCTCTTCTGGCTTTTACAGACTTCTGGCCTCCCACATAAACAAAACCTAAATCTTTTTTTTTTTTAAGTTACACACAAGAAAGACATAGAAGAGAGATTCAAAGACTTAGCCAAGACCACACCACACCATACCATGGATGGGGAGCAAAGCGTGCATTCAAGTGAGTATTTCTTTATTTCCTGGAATCTCAAAGAGGCTTCCCAAAGAGGAAACAGAAGATTTAGAAGAGAAAGCATGCCTGGATTTCTCTCTTCTCCTTTGGATGAAAGCATCAGAAGGAGAGGTCGGGAGGCCTGGGAAGGCAGTGTAGGGCAGTGGTAAGCACAGTGGGGCATGGAGGGACTCTTGCTGAGGTGACTTTTGCCTCCTGTACTTCTAGGAGGATTTTGTCAGTGTGACCTCTGAGGCAAGTGCTAGCCAGAGGTTAATGAACAGGCCCTCGTCACTGGTGAGCACACAGCGTCAAGGTAAAGTATCTTGGGCATCCCACACACAAAGGTAGGAGGGCTGATGGAACCTGCTGTCCCCAGTCTGGGGAAACTACTTTCTTTGATTCTTGACTCTCCCACTTTTGACTCACTTTCAAATGATGAAGGCCAGTTGCCTCAGCCATGTCTCCATCCCACTGAAGATTTCAGCTTCTCCAGGCCATCCCACTGCTCACTGGACTGGCCTCGGCTAACTCTCTAATTATTGCTTCCACAAGGCTAATCCCCACTGTTGGGCTAAACTCTCATTTCTGCTGACCCCTCATTCTTCACCCTCTCTCTAGTCTTGTTCCAACTCTCCAGGCTCCTCCCAACCACCCTGCCAACTTAGTTCTTTTCATTCTCCAAAGGGAAAATCCTGCTTTGTGTACTCCAGGCAGCCTCTGATTCCCCAACGCCAGAGTACTTGACATCCACAAAATGCAGGACTTTCTTGTAAAATACCCTCTATCTGTGTCTTCTTTTCTCCTTCATGATGTTTAATATGTACTGATAACCTACTATGTGCTGGCAACCATACTAAGCCTATCACACATTTCACATTTTAAAAATTTATTTTAATTTTAATTTGTGTGTGTGTGTGTGTGTGTGTGTGTGTGTGTGTGTGTGTGCAGATATGTGCATGTGTCTGTGTCTGTGTATGTATATAGGTATGTGCATGTACCAATGTGGGTGCCTATGGAGTCCAAAAGAGGGGTTTGTCCCACTAGAGCTGGAGTTCAAGGCGACTGTAATCTGAGTTGGGTGTGGGGAACTGAAGGTCTTCTACAAGAGCGACAAGTGCATTTAACTGCTGAGCCATCTCTCCAGCTCTGTCACACACTTAAAAATTTAATTTCCACAGCAAGTCCACACTGACACCCTGTTTCCCAAACAAAGGAGCTGAGGTTCAGTGACAGCTGGTCCTTTACTCAAGAGGTCCATCCACCTGCCTCGGGAACATTCCCAGCATATGACTGCATTCCAGAGTCCTCTGTGTTACTTAGTGCAAACTAGAGGAGTCATTTCCAGGAAAGTTTCCACACGCATTTACATATAAAACCACACTCCAGTTCAGAGGTTCATAAACTCTGACCTATTTGCCCCCATCCCAATAGTCAGTGACAGTCCCATGCTGCCCCCTGCCTTGTGCTGTTTGCCTCTTATCTATGAGCATCTATGAGTCATGTGTTGAGTCTGTCTGTAACAACGGGATAGGTTTCAGTAAGCAGAGTGCTTAAACTAGTCAGTTGGTAGGTCTGATTAAAGACGAAAAAGCAAGTGTTTCAAGTAGAGCTGATCAACAGTTTGAAGATACTTGTAAAGCTGACAAAAACTGGGTCAAATTCAACTACTGTGACCAAAACTCTTAATTAGGAACACGAGTCTTGATGGCATTTCCTACCCCTTGCTCATTTGGCAGAGTCCCTCACTGCAGGCGTCAGGGTGGGCGTCCGCATCTGCCCACTCTGAGCCAGCACAACCCACAGGGTGGCTCCCTGACTACCCTCCCCACCTGAGAGGAGAAACATAGACTGATCCTTTTTATGCCACAGATGAGCCCCGGACAACCAAAACAGAGAGGAGAAACTTGCAAACATGGACAAGTTTATTAGTCTGGGCAGAAAGTCAAAATCCCTACATTTTTCTGAAAATATGTTTTGAGCCTCGTTCTTGAAGTCTTAGGCTCTGGCTCACGCTAGCCTCTGTAGAGGGCAAGAGACTCGTTAATTTAGTTTTACAAGATGGAGACAATGGCTTGCACTCTGCTAGAGAGATATTTTCACATCAGGCATGTTTCAGGGGGTCGTGGCCTCCGACATGCATGCACTGTCCTTCTCTTGCCCTTTCCTACTCCAAACTGTGCACAAGTACCCGGATGATCGAGGAGCCCTGGCACCTGACAAATACTCATGAAGACCGTCCAGAACCTTCTGCTTGCAAGGAAAAGAGATGTGACGGGTGTAAGCACTGGAGAGCAGGACTTGCTGTGAGGTTGGATGCCATGTTAGCCCTGATAAAGGCTGATGGTGTGTTCCTTCACCAATCCTCAGCTGCCTGCCTGCTCCCTCCAGCTCCCCACAGCCTTTCTTTTCCTGATGTGGTATTTTCTTTCATTCTACTGCCTTAGGAATGTTCTGGAGGAAAGTTCTCATGTCTGTCTGTCCTTCCTTTTGTTTTAGCTTTTGGTTTCTTGAGACGGGGCCACATGTAGCTCAGGCTGACCTTCAACTTTCTAATTTTCCATGTGTCTGAAGATGACCTTGAACTTCTGATCATTTTGCTTTCACCCCCAAAATGCAGAGATTATAGGCATGGGCCACTGTGACCATGCTCAGTTCATATAGACTTGGGGATTGGTTTTAGGACTTTGCACAGTCTAGGCAATCATTCTACCTACTAATTGAGACAAGAGCCCAACCCTCCCATCCATGTTTCTTTCCACTTTGTCGAAAGACCATGGTGTAGAGACAGATCAAAATCCATGGAGGCTGCTTGTTTCTTAGATCTCAAAGCAGAGAAGATTCCTTTCTGTCTCTCAGAGCTAAGAAACATCTGATTCAGGTGTTAAAGCCTGAGCCTTCCATGATCAAAGCACCAGTTTCATGAAGAGTCCTAAGGTGCAAATATGAAGACCAGGGAACATCACAGCCACACACACAAAATGCCCCCTGCCATGTCTTAAGAACCAAATGAATCTCTTACTCCAACTCCTCCTCAAGACATGCCTGACTTAGCTTTAGCAAGCTTAAAGTTGCATTAAAGACAGGAGTTTGCTGGCTGTGAACCACACCTCTCAGACTGGCTACTTGGGTTAGAAGCATGGAATCAAGAAATGTTGTACTCAGCTGTGAACTGCATCATCCTTGGAGAAGTTAGAACATCTTGTTTTCTGTCCATTTTCATAGCTAGTGCCTCAGACGGGGCATAGTAAAGAGCTGTGTATAGAGTTAGGTAGTGTAGGTAGTATACAGTTGTGTGTGTGTGTGTGTGTGTGTGTGTGTGTGTGTGTGTGTGTGTGTGGGTGTGTGTAGTTAGATAGTGTAGGTAGTATACATTGTGTTTTATATATATATGTAGTTAGATAGATAGATAGATAGATAGATAGATGGATAGATAAATGGATAGATAGTGTAGGTAGTATAGAGTTACATATAGGGTTAGATAGTATAGGTAGTATAGAGTTATGTATAGAGTTAGATAATGTAGGTAGTATAGAGCCATGTGCAGAGTAAGATAGTGTAGGTGGTATAGAATTAGATAGTGTAGGTAGTATAGAACTAGATAGTGTAGGTAGTATAGAATTAGATAGTGTAGGTAGTATAGAATTACATAGTGTAGGTAGTATAGAACTAGATAGTGTAGGTAGTATAGAATTAGATAGTGTAGGTAGTATAGAATTACATAGTGTAGGTAGTATAGAATTACATAGTGTAGGTAGTATAGAATTACATAGTGTAGGTAGTATAGAATTACATAGTGTAGGTAGTATAGATTATGTATGGAGTTAGATAGTGTAGGTAGTATAGAATTAGATAGTGTAGGTTGTATAGAATTACATAGTGTAGGATGTATAGATTATATATGGAGTTAGATAGTGTAGGTAGTGTAGAGTTATGTATTCCACTCAGTCAAGACTGCACTTAGTCACAGGCATCAGACAAGCTGACTGTAGGTGGTGGCTCAACCATGGGGAGTCTCCTCACATAACCAGAAGCCCACAGGAAGGCAGGCTGGGGCCAGCATTTATCCCAAAACTGGCCTTGGATTTGATTTCATGAATAAGACCTTTTAATATTCATGTTACAGTGGTGCACACCTTTAATCCTAGCACTTGGGAGGCAGAGGCAGGCGAATCTCTGTGAGTTCGAGGCCAGCCTGGGCTACAGAGCGAGTTTAAGAGCAGCTAGAGCTGTTACACAGAGGAACCCCGTCTAGGGTGTGGTGGTGCTGTACTTACGTAAGACCTACTTAGCTATGAGGAGGACTCTCTAGAATTATTTTGAAATTCTTTTTCTACTGCACAGCCACATTCCTGCATTATAGCGGTGTCAAAATGTGAGCAGTGAGGAGGGATAGAGAGAAACATCTGAGTGGAGAGCGACTAGGTGCAGAGAGGTCCAGGGTGACTTGGTTCTTGAGTTTAAGGGGTTGGGAGGATGGTGAGGCCGTTGCCCAGAAGGAAGCAGTGAGGGAAGAGCCCTCTCCACAGGGCTAGGAAAGGGGGGTTAGTGTGGAAATACTGAGATTCCAAGGTTGAACAGGAACACTTCCAGGTGGAGATGCTCAGGCTTGAGAGGGAGATCTGCAGAGACACTGAGGGAAGAAGGTAGGACTGCTGCTTCATAAATGTGATGCCTTTTTAAATCCTGAGACATTGGTGTAGCTTTCCACCAGCTGTAGGCATTCACTCACTGACCTTATCCACAGTCGGATGAAACGAAGCCTGTAATTACCCAGAGAACTTGAGCTCTGTGGAGAGTCTACTGAGGGAAAACACAAACCTCCCATCCCTGTAACTGCAGGGGAACTGGGGGAAGACAGCTATTTCTGAGTTCCTGGGAATAAATAATTCTGTGGCTTATATAACCTTTTAACGTTTTACACACATCACCTTATTTGTTGCTCTTCAAAGCCCCGTGAAGAAGGCTAGGGAGTGTTTTTTTCTATATTGACAAATGAGGAAAGAGATGCAGTGAGCCGTATGGTCCAGGTGAGCTCATAGTACAGAGCAAGGCTCTCACCAGGCAACCAATGTTGTTCCTACCCTCAGCAGGAGAGCGGCAACCAGGCCTGATAGCCCCTCTACCTCACTAACCTTAGATGTGAATGACAGTACCCTCACCACTCCATCAAATTCATGGGGATTTAGAGAAATGGTCCCCAAGTGTTAGTCCACTTGGGAAATAGAATATGCAGATTCTTGAGCCCCACCCACAGGCTGTGTTTCAGTGTGTTTGTGGGGAGTCTGGGAATCTGTGTCCCACATGCATCTGATATATGGCTTATCCACTCATTTCACCAGTCAGTAAAGATAAGGGGGTTGGAGAATGGGACAAAGGTCTAAATCTCTTCTGCTTCCTTCCATGCTCCTTCCCCCAACTTATAGACGAGAAGTTATTGGATTGGTGAGGTTATGGACATGGACGAAGCCATAACCGCAAACAGATAAGGTCACTGCACTTTTAAATGTCGAATGGTCACACGTCTTCCCTCTGCTTTTCCACGCTGCTGTGAGGGGATGCAGAGCTGTGTCCTCTCTGCACAGTCCTCTGGTCTTTGGTTTCTCTTATGTACTTTCCTAACACGCTCATGACAACTCTGGTTCCCCTGGCCATACGGAACAATCAGAAGGAGATGAGGCACAGATGCTCAGTTGGAAGGCAGAGGCCCTTGTTTACACTCAGACATGATTGCAAGCCGCACCTTCATCTCACTGTGTCCACGTCAGATGTGCCACACAGTGGGGTTGGTAGAAATGGAGTCTGCATTGTTCCAGCTTGTTTTCTTGGTGGAAAAGAGACACAGATGAATAGCTGGAATTCATTGAGTGTGCACTATGTGACAAACAGTGAGTATTTTGTGTAAATTAATGTGTATACCTGATGTTCAGAAGCCTGCAAGAAGCTACCTTGATTGTTACACTTTTTCCTTGATGAGAATTATTGCCTGAGCTTTTCGCAATGGTGAGTGATGGGAAGAAGCTTGGAAACCAGACCTGCAGACTCCACTCTGTAGCCCACCCTTTCCCCAGTCACCTTTGTTTTATTCTGGAAAGCCCGGTTGAGAGGAAGGCTGCTAGGTCGTGTGCTGGCTAGTTTCTTTGTCAAGTTGGCACAAGCTGGGGTCGTCTGAGAAGAGACACCTTCAACTGAGGAAATGTCTCCATAGAGTGGCCTTTTTGGATTAATGACTGATGTGGGAGGGTTCAGCCCATTGCGAGTGATGCTACCCCCTGTCAGGTGGTTTTGGGGTGTGTAAGGAAGCAGGCTGAGCAAGCCAGTGAGCAGCACTCCTCCATAGATTCTGCTTCAGTTCCTGCTTCCAGGTCCATGCCCTGACTTCCCTCGGTGATGGAGTGTGGCCTCAGAGCTGTGAGCTGAAACAAGCCCTTTCCTCCTCATGCTGCTTTTGGTCATAGTTGTTCATCACAGTGATAGAAACCCTAACTGAACAGCTGGATGCTGTGGAATGCTGGTGTTTGGGGGCATCCCGGGCATATGTCAAACTCTGCCCAGGGGGTGAGGAGAGTGTACAGTGGGTAAAGTGTTGGCAGCACAAGGGTGAGGGCCTGAGTTTGGATCTCCAGCAGCTGTGTCAACACTGGCATGACAGCAGGTCCCTGATGCCAGCTCCAGGGAGCCAGACAGGGTGATCCCTAGGGCTTGCCAGCCAGCCTACCTAGCCAGAATGGTTGAGATTCAGGTTCACTGAGAGACGTTGTCTTAAAAAAGCTTTGGCCAGCAATTGAAGAAAGAAACCCTACATGTGCACATGTACACACACACACACACACACACACACACACACACACACACACTCATCTGCACAGAAGCCAATTCTAAGGAAAACAGATGCAAGGAGCAGAACCCCAGCCCTGTTTTGAACTGTATTAGATAGACAACATTTTTATCAGCTTGTCCACCCTCTCCTGAAGGAGAACATGCCTTGCTGACTCCCCCACAGCCCATGTTGTGGTTTCCACAGCCTCAGTGGTTCCAAGACCCACACGGGATGAACCCTCCATAGCAGTTCCACTGTCTCTCAGCCAGCTGCAGGAATGTCAGTCCCTATCTTAGAGGAAACTATTTACTAGAAAGAAAGGTTGTACTGTAAGTTAACATGAACCCAGTGTGATGGTCCTCCAAAGGTTTTGCCTTGCCAAAAGTATGCTGAGTGTTATAGCGTTGGTGGACACTGGCCTCAGCCCAGAGGTTTCCAGAGTTTCTTTATGGAGGCAAATAGACTCAACTCAGCACTTTTCAGTCTGTCAAGTTAGTAAGTACACTGACATCATTTGGAAGTTGTAAGAATCCACATATTAGGCCAAATTCCATGCTGGGTTCAACATCCGTCACTCCTCCTCAGATCAACCCCCAAGAGCATGGTTAAGTGAGGGTAAAACTTGGCCGGAAGCTTGTTATTTTTTGCAGTTTTAATTACACATACCTCATCCATTTACCCGAATGAAGAGAGATGGTTTGCTGGGGGAAACTTTGCCGATTGGCTTGTTTCAAAGTCTGGTTCCTCCAGTACTTAACTCAGGAATTCCAAGATAACAGTCAAGTAGTCAAGAACTGACATTCTGCATGTCAGAGATGGGAAAGAACAGAGTATATGGTCCAAACACCATGGCTTTATTTTAAAAAAAATGACAGTAACAACAACAACAACAACAACAAACCTGGCATTTGGAAGGAAAAATGTTCAAAGTCATACTAAACCAATTGATGAGCTAGGTGAAGAAAAAACAACCCAGAATCCATTCCCTCTGGCTAGTACTCTTTCCAGAGGCCGAGCTGGTGACTGTACCTGGAGATCTGCTGTCGCTGTGGGCCATGATGAGGGCTGAGTTTTTAGAGCTAGGAAGACGTAGATTAAAGCCAGGTCTGACCAGCTTTGGGTGGCCATTTCTCCACTTCTGAGTCTCAATCTCTGACTCCTAGAGAGGGGAAGAACAATGCCTATCTCTGCAGGGAACATGCAAGACAAGACAGCTGGTATTTGGTGAATTTGGGTCTCTTTTCCTCAGGACCCTTCAGTCTCCAAAAGAAACTCAGACAATCTATGTATAAAAGGGAGTGTGGGAAGTTGTGATGGTACCATTGATTTTTAACTTGAGAATATCTGGAATCTTGAATAATACAGGAGACAAGCTTCCAGACCTACACTCAGGAAGGATTATTTAGATTAGGCCTCTGTGAAGGATTTTTTGGTTAAATTAATTGGGAGGGCCCACCCCGCAGGTGGAGTTTTTGGTGGGGACAGCTGACTCCCAAATAACCACACAGAGACTTATTAATTATAAACCCTCCACTGATAGCTCAGGCTTTTTACTAACTAGTTCCTATAGCTTAAATTAACTCATATTTCTTACCTACGCTCTACCACATGGCAGTACATTTTTTTTTCAATGCAGCAAGTTCTTCTTGCTTCTGTCCACATTTCCTCTTGACTCCTGTGGCTCTTCCCTTCTTCCCAGCATCCTTCCAGTCTGACTCTCCCACCCAATCTCTTCCTGCCCAGATATAGGCCAGTCAACTCTTTGTTAACCAATGAGAGTACTACATATTTACAGCAACAAAGATCGATCCACAGCACCACCCTAATGGTGGATAGTGACACTCCCAGGGCTTGGGTCCTGGACTGCTTAAAAAGGAGGAACAGGAGAAGTCATCACTGCTTCCTGACTGTGCATGCAAGGTGACCAGCTGCCTCAGGCTCTGACTGCCATGACTGCCTTGCAGGTGGAGTATACTCTTGAACTGTGAACTAAACTAAGACCTTCATCCTTAGGTTGCTTTGTTGAGGGTATTTTTTTTTTCACAGCGAAAGGAAAAGTCACTAATGTAATCATCTATAAGATTCTTGGTATAATTTGGTTCAAGATTTGCTGTTTCCACAGTGTCCTGATAGATAATAGCTTCTTCAGCATCAGTGACATTTTCAGGCAAGCTTTGCCTCAGTGTGACAGGGTGGCTGTCATTTGTTCCAGAAAACAAAACAAAATCAACTAACCAACCACACAACCAAAACCAATCAAACAAACAAAAACAAAACCAGGAAAAAGAAAATATTTCATTCTTAATATTTCTAATTATTAAGACCTCAAGATTAAGCCTCATTGAACCAGATTTGAAAACAAATGGACCGACAGACAGACAGACAGACAGACAGACACACACACACACACACACACACACACACACACACACACACACACGGACAAATAAATGCAAAATAAATTACCATGCGTGGTTAGAAGGTTGGAAGGTCAGGTTGAAGATGGAAGATCAGGTGGAGGGTGGAAGGTCAGGTTAAGGGTGGAAGGTCAGGTAGAGGGTGAAAGGTCAGGTGGAGGGTGAAAGGTCAGGTAGAGGGTGGAAGGTCAAGTTAAGAGTGGAAGGTCAGGTTGAGAGTGGAAGGTCAGGTTGAGAGTGGAGGGTCAGGTTGAGGATACTCCTCTCTTGGGGGTCACTTGGTGAGAGGAAATGGATGACTTGCTAGGAATGTGTAATTGAGGATGGAGGCAGTTAGTTCTGCATAAAGCAATCCAAACACCCTGGACTGGATAAAGGTGGATGGATTCAGAACTAAGCAAAGCCAAGGTCACTTCCCATCCCCTTGCCCCAGGTTTATCAAACATTAGGGGAATTTGTTCTCTTAAAATTGTTTCATGTTAATCTGTACAAAGGACACAGGTGGTGCTAAATTTATTACTTCTTGGGCTAAATAATTAGATCTTACCAATTTAAACAAAGAAACAGAATATATTTCCCACCAGATAGGTTTGATCTATTATCAAAAAGAGACAGTATAATACATTAAAACAGAAAAAAAAATGCCTTCAAATAGGGACACAAAATGCCACTTACCATCAAACTTGAGTTAGCACATTCTGCAGAAGTGTGTTTGGCTTAGATAGTTAGAATGCTGCATCTTAAGACAAAACATTCATAAAATGACTATGAGCTAGGACCATAAACAGTACTGAGAGTGCAAGTACTGTAGAGATATATTTATTAGGGCTGTATTACAAGCGCTCAGTAAACAGGAAACACAGGAGTAGCTCTGGAGAGCTGGCCATGTGTTTACCATCTGCTGTGGTCCTCCAGTGTGCCTATGCTGGGAACTTAATCTCAGTGCAGCAGTACTGGAAGGCGGGGCCTATCACAGCAGGAAGCTGGACATGGAGATTGAAAGGACAGGAATTCAAGACACCAAGACCGAGTTCTCAGCACAAAAAAGATCTCAGAGGGACAAAGGGTAGGGGGTAAGAGACAAGACAGAGGATAAAGGAAAAGGGGGAGGGAACAAGAGAGGGGGCAGGAATATTTGACCTGAGGGACAAAGGACTGCCTCTGGATAGAGAGGAGACAGACATGGCCCATAGGAAAATGGCGGTTTATAAAAGGGGAAAGGGAAACCCCATGTTAGGATGAGTTCATTTGTTTTGATTGGGCATGTTAATTAGGTGGGCCAGAGGAGGACTTTGATTGCTGGACTTCAATCCTTTGACAGCTAGACCTTGGTGGTCAGCCTCAGGAGAAGAAAGTGGCCAAATAATGGAATAGACCTTGGTGGCTATCTTTAGGAATGTAATCTAACAGTTTAGCAAGGCAGAGGAAGTGGGGGAAGGGCAAGGCCTGCCAGAGCCATGTTTGCCATGCTCAGGCCTGCTACAGCCTTTCCGTGATACATTCTTGTGACTCCAACACTTGGGCAGCTGAGGCAGGAGGATTATGTGTTAGAGGTCAGCCTTGGCTATACAGGGATACCCGTCCTAAATAAAGGGGATTAGTTATTGTGAGAGTGGGCTTATCATAGATGAATTTTAGCTCTTCCCCATATCCCTTCCTCACTCCCATCCTTCTGATGTTTGTTGTGGGTGGTGTGTTCTGCAGACCCTCCTAAGAATTGAAATCCTTGGTCTTGTTTTTCTCAGCCATCAGAAGTGTAAGGAAGATGCTTTCATTCTGTATGACGTCATTGTTTTTGAGTGTTCTATTTCAGCAGCATGCAAGTATTATCCTCCAGACAGGGTAGGAAGTTAAAACTGAGAGCCGAGGAAAGCATAGTGGAGAGAGAGAGAGAGGAAAAGATGTGTTGATACTCGGCTTCCTCAAAGATCCACTGTGTGATGTTGGGGGACTTGTCCTCAAGCTTTCTTAAGCAAGCACAAAAATCATGTTAGGTTTTCAAAGTAATTATGAACATTGAAAGTTGTAATGTGTTTTAAGTCGTTTGACACATGGTGTATGTCATAGAGTGGGTTATGAAAGGGTCAGTGCCATGATAAGTTTTGATTTTATTTCCTACCAACTATCCCTTAGCCCCAGCATTTACATGTGACACACAGACAGATGCATAGACACTGACACACAGACAGACAGACACACACAAACACACACACACAGACACAGATACACATGGACAGACAGACAGACACACACACACAGGTACACACATACACACACACAGATACACACATACACACAGACAGACAGACACACACAAACACACACACACACAGACACAGATACACATGGACAGACAGACAGACACACACACACAGATACACACATACACACAGACAGACACACACACACAGATACACACATACACACAGACAGACAGACACACACACACACAGACACAGATACACATGGACAGACACACACACACACAGATACACACATACACAAACAGATACACACAGACAGACAGACACACACACACAAACACACACACACACATGGACAGACAGACAAACACACACACACAGACACAGATACACATGGACAGACAGACACACACACACAGATACACACATACACACATAAATACACACATACACACAGATACACACAGACAGACAGATACACACACACACACACACACACATGGACAGACAGACACATACACACAGATACACACATACACACACAGATACACACATACACACAGACAGACAGACAGACAGACACACACACACACACACACACACACACACATACTCACACACACTGCAAGGCTAATCTGCAGTAAGCAGAAAGGCCTGTAGCAGAGCAATGGAAGGAAGGTCTAAACACTCATGCTGCGATGGGGCCTGAAAACGCTTTTGTCACCCATAGTTGTTCCAGGCTATCTGATAATCTGTCCTTCCAGCCTGAAGCTTCCACTGTGGAACATGTGAGCAGGAACACAAAAACTGGAAATGTTGATGGCACGTGAGGAAACGGGCAGAGAAAATATTTGGGTCTCTGTGTGTACACGGCTGAGATTCTCACAGAGAAGAATCTTTTTGCCTTTGACCAGCTGCTAACTGTGCAACACAGAAAGGTAAAGTGACAGAGTGGGGAGGGGCAGGCCAGCAACCCTTTGGCTACTTTTGTCTAGGATTTTAGCCCTCTTGTACACTATAGACAATGTTAATGGTAACAGTAGCTCCTCACTGAGGGCACTTTGTTATTGTTTGTTTTTGCTCTTTTGGAGGCCTGCCACCCAGCTCCCAAATAAATCACACAGGGAGGCCTATTCTTAATTATAAATGCCGAGTCTTAGCTTGGCTTATTTCTTGACAGCTTTTCTTATCTTAACCTGTCTGCCTTTTGCCCCTGAGCTTTTCCCATTCTTACTTCTGTAACTCTTACTCTTATTCCGTGGCTTTCTGTGTAGTTGGCTGGCCCCTGGAGTCCTCCTTTTCTGGCTTCTTCTCTTTTTTCTCTTCCCAGATTTCTCCTTCTATTTATCCTTTCTGCCTGCCACCCCTGCCTATTTCTCTTCCTGCCTCACTATTGGCCATTCAGTTCTTTATTAGATCATCATGGGTTTTACACAGGCACAGTAACACAGCTTCACAGAGTTAAACACATGCAACATCAACAAAAGTAACACACCTTAAAATAATATTCCCCAACAGCACTCCTTTTATTTTTATTTAATACATTTTTTCATTTATTTTACATACTGACCACAGTTTCCCCTCCCTCCTCTCCTCCAGTTCCCTCTCCCTGCCTCCCATCTACTTCCCCACCCCCATCCACTCCTCTTCCCTCTTCATTCAGAAAGGGGCAGACCTCCCGCTGGCTTGAACAAAGCATGGCACATCTAGTTGAGGCAGTACTAAGTTCCTGCCCATGTATCAAGGTAATCCAGCATGGGAAATGGCTTCCCAAAAGCCAGCTCAGTGCCAGGGACAGGTCCTGATCTCACTGCTGGGAGCCTTACAAACAGACCAAGCTACATAGCTGTCACATACATGCAGAGGGCTTAGGTTGGTCTCATGCAGGCTCCTTAACTGTTTGGTCCAGAGTCCATGTGCTCCCACAAGCTCAGGTCAGCTGTGTCTGCAGATTCCTCCATCATGACCTTGATCCCCCCAGCCCCCACTCCCCAGCTCATACAATCCCTCATCCCTTTCTTCAGTATGACTCCTGGAGCTTAGCCCAGTGCTTGGTTGTAGATCTCTGCATCTGCTTCCGTCAGTTACTTGATGGACGTTCCATTATGACAATTAGAGTAGTCACCAATCTGATTACAGTAGACAGCCAATTCAGGCATCTTCTGCACTATTGCCAGGAGTTTTAGCTGGGGTCATCCTTGTGGATTCCTGGGGTTTTCCCCGGCACCAGGTTTTTCCCTAGCCTGAAATGGCACCCCCATCTCTTTCATCTCTTTTGTTACTCTTCCCCTCCATCCTGCACCCAACCAGCCTTCCACACCCAGCCCATCCAACCCACTCCCTTGAGTTCCCATCTCCCCATTCCCCCTACCCTTGCCAGTTTATCTGGGAGAGCTTTTCTATTTCCCCTTCCCAGGGAAATCCACAAATCCCTCTTTGGGCACTCCTAGTTATCTACCTTCTCTAGGGCTGTGGATTGTAGGTAGGTTGGTTATCCTATACTTTATTTCTAATATCCACTTATGAATGAGTACACACCATGTTTGTCTTTCTGGGTCTGGGTTACCTCATTCAGAATGACTTTTTTTCTAGTTCCATCCATTTGCCTGCAAATTTCATGAGATCATTGTTTTTTATAGCTGAGTAGTACTTCATTGTGTATATGTACCACATTTTCCTTATCCATTCTTCAGTTGAGGGGCATCTAGGTTGTTTGCAGGTTCTGGCTGTTATGAATAATGTTGCTACGAACATAATTGAGCAAGTGTCCTTGTGGTATAATTGAGCATCCTTGGGGTATATGTCCAAGATTGGTATAGCTTGGTCTTGAGGTAGATGGAGTCCCAGTTTTCTGAGAAACCACCATATTAATTTCCAAAGTGGATATACAAGTTTGCATTCCCACCAGCAGTGGAGGAGTGTTCCCCTTACTCCACATCCTCTCCAACATAGCCTGTCATCAGTGTTTTTTATCTTAGCCATTCTGACAGGTGTAAAATGGTATCTCAGAATTGTTTTGATTTGAATATTCCTGATGATTAAAGATGTTGAACAATTATTTAAGTGTATCTTGGCCATTTGAGATTCTTCTGTTGAGAATTCTCTGTTCAGCTATGTAGCCCATTTTTTTAATTGGATTATTTGGTATTTTGATGTCTATTTTCTTGAGTTCTTTATATATTTTGGAGATCAGCCCTCTATCAAATGTGGGTTGGTGCAGATCTTTTCCCATTCTGTAGGCTCCTCAAGGTACTTCTTTATGTTCACCCTTTTTCAAGTAAGCTAAGCTGCTGGGATTTGATTATTTGATTGACAGATTCTCTCCTTATTCCTGCTCTGAGTAGGGTACACTAATTAGCCTGCTCCTCATTTGATAATTGCCAGACTATCATTATGGCAGCTCGGCTGCTTTGAATACTTTGCTGGCACCATACAGAAAGCCAACTTGAGCTGTAATGTGCATTGCAATCTGGACTGATGAAGCCCCACTCCAATGTCTACTGCTCTGGGTACCTGTCCTGGCCTTGGGAGACTTCACTCCCAGGGAGTTAAGCCTTGGTATGCCCTAAATGGCCTGGTTCACCCTGAAGCTGATGCCACTAAGGCTATAATGGGAACTCTTCCCAGGCAGCTCAACAGAAAGTTGCCAGTGGTGTAGTGTGAGCCCTGTGATTAGTGGAACTGGAAGCAAGTGTTGTGATTGGTGTGTGTGTGTGTGTGTGTGTGTGTGTGTGTGTGTGTGTGCCCATGCACTTGTGTACATGGTATGTGGAGATCAGAGACAACTTTCAATAGTTAGTTCTCTCTATCATATGGGTTCCAGGCATGGAACTCAAGTCATCAGTCTTGGCAGCAAGGGTCTTGACCTACTGCACCATCTTGCAAGCCCAGTGTTCTTATTTTGAGCAAACCTTTGTTGGGTAAATTCATAATAACAAAAAGGGTTTTGTTTTCTCTTCATTTGCTCAATATTTGGTGCATTTTCTTTTATAGACCCCAGTTTCTGACTTATATAATTTTCCTTCTCTATAAATAACCCATTTTCTCAAAGCCAATGTGTGACAACAAATGTCCCCAACCTCTGCTTGTTTGAGAATGTGTTTATCTCTCTTCCTGTTGACAGATGATTTCGTATGTTGGTGGGTTATTTTTCAGTACTTTGAATAGTTCACTTTAGCTTGCTTTTGCTTGTTCTTTCAGAGGAGACAGCAGATGTCAGTCTTACCTTTTGTCCCCCATGGTAAAGGAATTCTTTCTCCCCACTGGTTTCTTTCAATATTTTTCTCTTTGGACATTTGAGGTTTGACTGTGACATCCCTAGGTGTGGTCCTTTGGCATTTACCAATTGTGGTGTTCTCTGGGATTCCTAGGTCTGTGGGGAGAAATCTTGGCCATCATTACTTCAAATATTATTTTGTCCACCTCTCTCTGCTTCCTCTTCTGCAGTCATCCTAAGTCACTGGGTATTGTGATGGTTTTAGTCTCTTTTTCCTCCTGTTCAGTTTTTCAAGTTTCTGTTGTCAGACCCTAAGGCCAACTATTCCTCGTCTGCTGGTGAGTGTGTCTGTGCATCCATGGTTGAAATCTCACTAGCGTTGTTTCCAACTTGGCATTTCTTTTTTATTGTCCCTTAGGTCTCCCACCTTACATTAAGCATTTATATAAAATCTTGTATAAAATCTCTTTGTCATTAAATCCTTTGGCATAATGGTCAAGCCAACACTGATCCCTTATTTGACGTGTTGGCCTCTTCAAACCAGGAGTTTTGAAACTTTGGTGTACCTCAAAGTTTTTGTGGCAAGATCAATGTGGTCTACCAGTCTTTAGTTATACAACTGTCAGATGTCTATTAGAGGTGTAAAGGGGGTATGTTCTATAGTCCCATACTTAGGTGTCCATGTTTGGAAGATTCTGTGACCCCCCTGGCCTCTGAATTTCACATGTACTTATTTTCAAAGACACATTGCTTTTAGAGATTTTCTCCATTTATTTATTTTTAATTTTCTAAATTTTTATTTGTTTTATGGATTTCAAAACAAGGTTTCTCTGTGTAGCTTTGGCTCCTTTCCTGGAACTCACTCTGTAGCCCAGGCTGGCCTTGAACTCAGAGATCCACCTGCCTCTGCCTCCTGAGTGCTGGGATTAAAGGAGTGTGCCACTACCACCTGGCCTAAAAATTTTATTTTATTCATAATTGTGTGTGTCTCTGTGTGTGTGTGTCTCTCTGTGTGGTGTGTCTGTTTCTGTGTATGGACTGGTATATATGCATGAGTGCAGTGGTCACAGAGTCCAAAAGAGGGTGTCAGATCCCCCTGGAACTGCAGTTACAGGAAGTTGTGAGCTGACTGCCATGGGTGCTGGGAACTGAGTTTAGGTCATCTGCAAGAGCAGTAAGGGCTCTTAACCACTAAGCTATCTCTCCAGTCTCTGACACTTCTTAACCCCATCCTTCCCATTGCCAGCCTGAGGTAGAAGAAGAGCTGGAAAGGGCTGGAGTTCCCCCTTCCCACCAATACCTTAGGTTCTAATAAAATCCCTGCAGATTGCACTTTGGTAAAACAGTTGTTCACAAAGAAAGACATTATTGAGAACAGAATATTCTGATGTACTTCAAGATGAGGGTCCCCCTAATGTTCAGTATAAGAGTGTGGCAGAGTTCTTAGAAGTGAAACTTAGAGTGTGACTGTTAGCCTGAGATGGGGCCTCTTGTTGTTTCAGACCTGTCTGCCTAGCCCCTCCAGAAATTTATCAATTACATGTCAGCTTTTCCTGTCCTTACTGTTTCCTGTGGGCATTCTTCTCCAGCAAAGCATGGCTGTCTATATCTACCTGTCTGTCTCTACAGTCCTATTGAATGGCTTGCCCTTTGCTCTGGTTTCTTGAACAGAGCTAAGAATAGTCTATTTTCAGTTTGCTAATCTGTTTATTTCTTACTAGGATGAAGTGCTGGCATTTGGGATCCTTCCCTATTAGACAAGAAACATCAAGTCTTATAACTTTGAACACTTTATGCCACAGTCAAAGCATGCTGTTTTCAATTTACAAAATACTGGCCATAATCAGTCATCTGACATTGCCTCCAACAAAATCTCTATAAAGTGTTTTCAAAGCCTGTGCCAGAAGGGGAAGAGAAGGAAGGAGAGGAGGGAGGAAGAAGAAATAATTGTGGAGAATAATTAAGGGCTACTACACATGGGTCTCCCCATGACTCTGCCCTTCTTCTTCCCAGAATTCTCCCTGCCTGGAAATCCTGCCTAGCGACTGGCTGTTCAGCTCTTTATTAGAGCAACCAGAATGACACATCTTCACAGTACAAGAAGATTATTCCACAACAGGGGCTGGGTGTAATACCTGAGCCAGATACTTTTTGGCTAACTCTGGCAGACTACTTTCCCTGGAGTGTGTGGGAACCAAGGCCCTTCTGTCCACAATAGACCTGAAAGTTTTGAAAGAGGCTAAGAAGAGCATGTCCAGCATTTCTCCAGTCCTTACCTCAACATCAGCCTCTTCTTCCATGAGAATGGGGAAGTAGAGGGGAATGGGTCAGGGGTAGGAATAGTATTCTCTTGGGCATCCTCTCACAGTAGATTCTTAGAAACCATTATAAAGACTAGAAGGGACTAGAAGTACTTGTATCTTGGCATAAGGGTCATTGAACTAGTGTGTCTCTGAGATGTACACCTTCTAGAAAATGAGAGGTCCCATCCAATATTTCCCAATAGCCCAAAGGCTCTGTTTATGGGTAAAAGTACTGAGCACTATAATGCTCTCTCAAGTAAATGTCAGACAGCATATCCTGGGCTGTATAAAAAAGACAAGGATTAAGAAAAGTCATTTGAGGGAGATAGATGGATGAAGACCAGAGGGTTAACACACTTAGAGGGCCCAAAAATGTCAGATACTATGAAAGGTACCTTACATAGTTTCACATCATAACATAATTATATTAGTAACTACGTATTCTTGTTAGTTATCTTTTTTAACCCCAACAGTATCCATATGAGTTGGGTAGGAAATGGTAGTGTTTTGGTAAACACCTTGGACTCCAGTCTGGACTGCCCAGATTTCAACACCACCCCATGCCCTCTATTTGCTTTCCTTTATCTTCTTTTACTAATTGTTTATTTTATTATTTTTTGGCAATAAACCCTTCCTGTTCTCTAAAATTCATCAGCTTTTTCATCAGTTTCTGTTATATGCATATATGTATATGTGTATATATTCCTAAAATGCCTCATCTGGATGTTACTTAGAAAATGAGGCAGAGATTGTCTAAACCACCTCTGTTTCCATTCCAATGGTAATAAAATAGTCTGTGAGGATCAAACATCAGAAATTTTAGGACATGTAGCATCTAAGTGAACTATTCTTGCCGAGAAAGAGAGATTGGAATGGTAAGAGAAAGATCAAACAAGCAAGCAAACAAAAAACAAGCAAACAAACAAAACCCCACCAAAAAAACAAAACAAAACAAACAAACAAAAAAAAAAACGCTAACCAAACCAAACCTCCCCCGAAAAAACAAAAACAGTTTTACTTAAAATATGCTGTCCAAACACACTGATACCCTAGATATTCACTCCATTTATGTGTAACACATTAAAGAACCAACAAGAGTTAGAACTCTGAGCATTTGCCTACTGAGGCAGTACTGTTGTGCTCTGTTCCAAATTCACACTATCCTTTTCCAAGAATGTACATATGCCCTGAAAGGAGGCAGATGAAAAGGAGTGCTCATCACTAAACACTAGGTAATATGAACTGTTCGATTCACTATTTTACTATATTGTAAAATATGTCTGAGGTACAGGACTACCCCAAAAGCCTTACCTCAAAGCAGGTGACTAGAACACTGTATATGTAAAATAGTAGGTGCCGGCATGTATGAAGGATGCAGGGCACTTTATCATGTTTCTCTTTATAGGTACTCTCTAGGTTACTTCTTCATGTGAGAGATGAAGGTAGTAACTTTCCCCTCCTTCTGAGGATAACGTGGATGACTGACTGACTATGAGCCAAATAGCAAGTGCTCTGTCCGTGTGAGCTAACTGTGGCCACTATTGGGTAATAGTGACAGACCAGCAAAGAGTCAGAGAACTGATCTCAGGTCACATTGATAGGGACTGGTCACATTAAGTGGCGGGGAAGTCTTGAAGGAAAGTTATAGGGATAAACAAAGGCCAGAGAGCAACTTCACTCCAAATAGCTAGAATGGGGGACAACAGGAGAGAACAGCCTGGGCAGAGCTTGAATGCGCCCATCTAGTCACACCACTCCCAAACTGTCTCCCCTACCTCTCTGGCTTGCTTTTCACTGACAGTGTGAGGAGGTCACTGGAGTGGAGCCCCCAAGTCGTGGCTTGGAGTCACAGTCTGCCTTGGTTATGGGTGTAAGGGAACCTGCTGAAATTCCAAGGCTGGTTGGTGGAAAGAACTTTCTTCCTGGCTTTCCTCTATAAGGTGAAGTTTGTGTGTGTGTGTGTGTGTGTGCCCATGCACTTGTGTACATGGTATGTGGAGATCAGAGACAACTTTCAATAGTTAGTTCTCTCTATCATATGGGTTCCAGGCATGGAACTCAAGTCATCAGTCTTGGCAGCAAGGGTCTTGACCTACTGCACCATCTTGCAAGCCCAGTGTTCTTATTTTGAGCAAACCTTTGTTGGGTAAATTCATAATAACAAAAAGGGTTTTGTTTTCTCTTCATTTGCTCAATATTTGGTGCATTTTCTTTTATAGACCCCAGTTTCTGACTTATATAATTTTCCTTCTCTATAAATAACCCATTTTCTCAAAGCCAATGTGTGACAACAAATGTCCCCAACCTCTGCTTGTTTGAGAATGTGTTTATCTCTCTTCCTGTTGACAGATGATTTCGTATGTTGGTGGGTTATTTTTCAGTACTTTGAATAGTTCACTTTAGCTTGCTTTTGCTTGTTCTTTCAGAGGAGACAGCAGATGTCAGTCTTACCTTTTGTCCCCCATGGTAAAGGAATTCTTTCTCCCCACTGGTTTCTTTCAATATTTTTCTCTTTGGACATTTGAGGTTTGACTGTGACATCCCTAGGTGTGGTCCTTTGGCATTTACCAATTGTGGTGTTCTCTGGGATTCCTAGGTCTGTGGGGAGAAATCTTGGCCATCATTACTTCAAATATTATTTTGTCCACCTCTCTCTGCTTCCTCTTCTGCAGTCATCCTAAGTCACTGGGTATTGTGATGGTTTTAGTCTCTTTTTCCTCCTGTTCAGTTTTTCAAGTTTCTGTTGTCAGACCCTAAGGCCAACTATTCCTCGTCTGCTGGTGAGTGTGTCTGTGCATCCATGGTTGAAATCTCACTAGCGTTGTTTCCAACTTGGCATTTCTTTTTTATTGTCCCTTAGGTCTCCCACCTTACATTAAGCATTTATATAAATCTTGTATAAAATCTCTTTGTCATTAAATCCTTTGGCATAATGGTCAAGCCAACACTGATCCCTTATTTGACGTGTTGGCCTCTTCAAACCAGGAGTTTTGAAACTTTGGTGTACCTCAAAGTTTTTGTGGCAAGATCAATGTGGTCTACCAGTCTTTAGTTATACAACTGTCAGATGTCTATTAGAGGTGTAAAGGGGGTATGTTCTATAGTCCCATACTTAGGTGTCCATGTTTGGAAGATTCTGTGACCCCCCTGGCCTCTGAATTTCACATGTACTTATTTTCAAAGACACATTGCTTTTAGAGATTTTCTCCATTTATTTATTTTTAATTTTCTAAATTTTTATTTGTTTTATGGATTTCAAAACAAGGTTTCTCTGTGTAGCTTTGGCTCCTTTCCTGGAACTCACTCTGTAGCCCAGGCTGGCCTTGAACTCAGAGATCCACCTGCCTCTGCCTCCTGAGTGCTGGGATTAAAGGAGTGTGCCACTACCACCTGGCCTAAAAATTTTATTTTATTCATAATTGTGTGTGTCTCTGTGTGTGTGTGTCTCTCTGTGTGGTGTGTCTGTTTCTGTGTATGGACTGGTATATATGCATGAGTGCAGTGGTCACAGAGTCCAAAAGAGGGTGTCAGATCCCCCTGGAACTGCAGTTACAGGAAGTTGTGAGCTGACTGCCATGGGTGCTGGGAACTGAGTTTAGGTCATCTGCAAGAGCAGTAAGGGCTCTTAACCACTAAGCTATCTCTCCAGTCTCTGACACTTCTTAACCCCATCCTTCCCATTGCCAGCCTGAGGTAGAAGAAGAGCTGGAAAGGGCTGGAGTTCCCCCTTCCCACCAATACCTTAGGTTCTAATAAAATCCCTGCAGATTGCACTTTGGTAAAACAGTTGTTCACAAAGAAAGACATTATTGAGAACAGAATATTCTGATGTACTTCAAGATGAGGGTCCCCCTAATGTTCAGTATAAGAGTGTGGCAGAGTTCTTAGAAGTGAAACTTAGAGTGTGACTGTTAGCCTGAGATGGGGCCTCTTGTTGTTTCAGACCTGTCTGCCTAGCCCCTCCAGAAATTTATCAATTACATGTCAGCTTTTCCTGTCCTTACTGTTTCCTGTGGGCATTCTTCTCCAGCAAAGCATGGCTGTCTATATCTACCTGTCTGTCTCTACAGTCCTATTGAATGGCTTGCCCTTTGCTCTGGTTTCTTGAACAGAGCTAAGAATAGTCTATTTTCAGTTTGCTAATCTGTTTATTTCTTACTAGGATGAAGTGCTGGCATTTGGGATCCTTCCCTATTAGACAAGAAACATCAAGTCTTATAACTTTGAACACTTTATGCCACAGTCAAAGCATGCTGTTTTCAATTTACAAAATACTGGCCATAATCAGTCATCTGACATTGCCTCCAACAAAATCTCTATAAAGTGTTTTCAAAGCCTGTGCCAGAAGGGGAAGAGAAGGAAGGAGAGGAGGGAGGAAGAAGAAATAATTGTGGAGAATAATTAAGGGCTACTACACATGGGTCTCCCCATGACTCTGCCCTTCTTCTTCCCAGAATTCTCCCTGCCTGGAAATCCTGCCTAGCGACTGGCTGTTCAGCTCTTTATTAGAGCAACCAGAATGACACATCTTCACAGTACAAGAAGATTATTCCACAACAGGGGCTGGGTGTAATACCTGAGCCAGATACTTTTTGGCTAACTCTGGCAGACTACTTTCCCTGGAGTGTGTGGGAACCAAGGCCCTTCTGTCCACAATAGACCTGAAAGTTTTGAAAGAGGCTAAGAAGAGCATGTCCAGCATTTCTCCAGTCCTTACCTCAACATCAGCCTCTTCTTCCATGAGAATGGGGAAGTAGAGGGGAATGGGTCAGGGGTAGGAATAGTATTCTCTTGGGCATCCTCTCACAGTAGATTCTTAGAAACCATTATAAAGACTAGAAGGGACTAGAAGTACTTGTATCTTGGCATAAGGGTCATTGAACTAGTGTGTCTCTGAGATGTACACCTTCTAGAAAATGAGAGGTCCCATCCAATATTTCCCAATAGCCCAAAGGCTCTGTTTATGGGTAAAAGTACTGAGCACTATAATGCTCTCTCAAGTAAATGTCAGACAGCATATCCTGGGCTGTATAAAAAAGACAAGGATTAAGAAAAGTCATTTGAGGGAGATAGATGGATGAAGACCAGAGGGTTAACACACTTAGAGGGCCCAAAAATGTCAGATACTATGAAAGGTACCTTACATAGTTTCACATCATAACATAATTATATTAGTAACTACGTATTCTTGTTAGTTATCTTTTTTAACCCCAACAGTATCCATATGAGTTGGGTAGGAAATGGTAGTGTTTTGGTAAACACCTTGGACTCCAGTCTGGACTGCCCAGATTTCAACACCACCCCATGCCCTCTATTTGCTTTTCCTTTATCTTCTTTTACTAATTGTTTATTTTATTATTTTTTGGCAATAAACCCTTCCTGTTCTCTAAAATTCATCAGCTTTTTCATCAGTTTCTGTTATATGCATATATGTATATGTGTATATATTCCTAAAATGCCTCATCTGGATGTTACTTAGAAAATGAGGCAGAGATTGTCTAAACCACCTCTGTTTCCATTCCAATGGTAATAAAATAGTCTGTGAGGATCAAACATCAGAAATTTTAGGACATGTAGCATCTAAGTGAACTATTCTTGCCGAGAAAGAGAGATTGGAATGGTAAGAGAAAGATCAAACAAGCAAGCAAACAAAAAACAAGCAAACAAACAAAACCCCACCAAAAAAACAAAACAAAACAAACAAACAAAAAAAAAACGCTAACCAAACCAAACCTCCCCCGAAAAAACAAAAACAGTTTTACTTAAAATATGCTGTCCAAACACACTGATACCCTAGATATTCACTCCATTTATGTGTAACACATTAAAGAACCAACAAGAGTTAGAACTCTGAGCATTTGCCTACTGAGGCAGTACTGTTGTGCTCTGTTCCAAATTCACACTATCCTTTTCCAAGAATGTACATATGCCCTGAAAGGAGGCAGATGAAAAGGAGTGCTCATCACTAAACACTAGGTAATATGAACTGTTCGATTCACTATTTTACTATATTGTAAAATATGTCTGAGGTACAGGACTACCCCAAAAGCCTTACCTCAAAGCAGGTGACTAGAACACTGTATATGTAAAATAGTAGGTGCCGGCATGTATGAAGGATGCAGGGCACTTTATCATGTTTCTCTTTATAGGTACTCTCTAGGTTACTTCTTCATGTGAGAGATGAAGGTAGTAACTTTCCCCTCCTTCTGAGGATAACGTGGATGACTGACTGACTATGAGCCAAATAGCAAGTGCTCTGTCCGTGTGAGCTAACTGTGGCCACTATTGGGTAATAGTGACAGACCAGCAAAGAGTCAGAGAACTGATCTCAGGTCACATTGATAGGGACTGGTCACATTAAGTGGCGGGGAAGTCTTGAAGGAAAGTTATAGGGATAAACAAAGGCCAGAGAGCAACTTCACTCCAAATAGCTAGAATGGGGGACAACAGGAGAGAACAGCCTGGGCAGAGCTTGAATGCGCCCATCTAGTCACACCACTCCCAAACTGTCTCCCCTACCTCTCTGGCTTGCTTTTCACTGACAGTGTGAGGAGGTCACTGGAGTGGAGCCCCCAAGTCGTGGCTTGGAGTCACAGTCTGCCTTGGTTATGGGTGTAAGGGAACCTGCTGAAATTCCAAGGCTGGTTGGTGGAAAGAACTTTCTTCCTGGCTTTCCTCTATAAGGTGAAGTTTGTGTGTGTGTGTGTGTGTGTGTGTGTGTGTGTGTGTGTGTGTGTGTGTGTGTGTGTGTGCGCAACATTTTCCATACAGGATGGGGAAACTGGTATCCAATAGAACCAAGTCTCTAGAAGAGAGAACAGAAGGAAAGTGAGTGTTTGGAGTGACTGGTCCTTATATGGGTGGGCTTTAGCTCTTTAAAGGTGGCCGAGAAAGAATTTAATCAACACTTTGGATTAAAGTTAGAAGAATTTTGTGAGCTTCTAATCCCAACATTGACACCTCTGGTGAGGGGACATCCTCCCATTGTGTCTAAAGCCTCTGTGGGCTTGCTGTCCATGCTATTAGAGGGATTTAAAACCCTTTCTATTGTCTGGTTTTATACAATACTTAATTTTCTCAAAGTCTTCTGTGACTGTTGATGCAAGAGATTCAAAACCGCCATTCTGAGCAGGCAGGAAAGAGTGGCCAGTTCCATTTTGTAGATTAGAAAAGAGAGTACATTTTCTCCTAGCATGTCACAGCTGGCCCCAGAGCTTAGCAGCAAGCCTTTTTCTCTGGGCCCTTGCAGCTGTGAAGAGTGAGATGGATGGAGGTCTCTGGAGGTTTGTATTCAATGTACTGTTGAGTCCTTGTTGCCTGGCCCTGTCCTACCTAATGTGGGAGGTCTTGATATAAACAATTTTGTGAAATTTTTAAGAAAATAAACCCCCAAAAGTCAGGACTATCTGGAGTCTAGAGAGGGTTGAGACTTTAGAAGAGAGAACAGGTGTCCTGGAGACTGCTGGGGAGATCTGGTGCATAGTGAGTGGATTTTTAATAATAATAATAATAATAATAATAATAATAATAATAATAATAACAACAACAACAACTGTCCACAGTGCTACAATGAGTGGATTTTTAATAATAATAATAACAACAACAACAACAACAACAACTGTCCACAGTGCTACAATGACAAAGGATGCTTGACTTCCTGGGCTACAGTCAGAAGGACTCAAAGCAAGGAGAATGGATGCTATGTTCAGCCGCCGTGTTGCCCAGAACTGTTGACTCATAGAACCTCAGAGCCCAGTTCTTGCTATCTGATATCTTTTATAACTTGCCTTATCTTTCCCTCCCCTTTTGGCCAGTACTTTAAGGTTCCAGATCCTTAGTCATTTTTGTCCCACAACACGAAGCTCCTTGGACTCAGTTTGAAGAAAAACTAACCGCTCTCCCTTATTCCTTACATGTCGGAAAGAGGTCAGAGGGCTTGAGACGTGGGCTGCAGGGTCCCTTGCTGCCCATCAAAACTGTCTGCCTCCACCTCAGGCTTTCCAGAAATCCTCCCCTGCCATGGCCTCTGCCCTGGCTCCAACCCAGGCCCAGGTGTGCAGTTGGATGAGTCACATTCGCCTGTGAGGAACAGGTGGGGAAAACAGTCTTCAGAGCTGGGAAAGAGGGCACATTGTTCTTCCCCTCCACCCCAGCCACGGGCGGGTTGCTCTCTCCTTGACACTTTTGCATGCCAGCTTCTCAGCTGCCTGGTGAGGCTGCCAGACTTGCAAGAGGGGATGTCAGGGCCATGGTTACAAGTGCAGAGGGCTTGCTTTGTGATGACCTTCAGTTTTGAACATTTAGCCTGGCTTGCAGAGAGCCTGACCTGTGAGTATGTCTGTTAGCTGAATAACACCAGGAGCCAATAGCCAAAGCAGTGTGATCATAGCAGTGGTGAGCCTTTAATTGAACCATGGTTATTGGCCAAACACTGTTTTAATCACGTTGCAAAAGTTATTTTGCTGAAGTCCTCACAGGAGGACAATAGGGAGATGGTATAGCAGATACATTTTACAATGAATAAAACCTGCTGGTCAACACATCTGCGTAAGTGGTCTGGGAGCACAGTATGTGTCTTCATCCATTCTATGTGCCTAGAAGATGCTATAGATTGGGTAATTTACAAGAACACAAATGTACATATTTGGTTCTAGAGGCTGAAATGTTCAAGACTGGGGCTGGGGTTTCTCTGTCAGTATGGTGTCTGCTGTGCAAGTGTGAGGACCTGAGCTTGGATCCTTAGAACTCACAGTAAAAGCTGGTTATGGTGGTGGCATGAGCCCGTCACCCCACCACTTGGGGTTGGGTCAGAGAAAGATAGAGCCTTGGAGCTCACTGCCACCCAGTCATTGTGGGACCCTGTCCTAAAAAATAAGGTGAAGAGTAGTAGAGAAAGCACCTGATGTTTATCTCTGGCCTCAACATACACAGACACACACACACAGATACACACATACACACACACACACACATGCATGCACGCACACATGCACACATGCACACACATACACAGAGTCCAAGATCAGGAGCTCAACATCTAATAAGGATTTCCTTGCTATATTCTTATGCGGTAGAAAGTAGAAAGTGCCAAAAAGGCATGAACTGTGTCTCTGTGCTGTGGAAGAACAGGAGAGACAGTCCATTCATGTGAGCCTTTCATAACCTTTTAAGTGTACAGATAGGTAACATGTAAAGATCAAATCAGGACAGATAATATTTCTACCCCTTAGGCAATTAAAATTTTGTTTTGGTTAACACACAGTAGTTGTGTGTATTTATGCAATGTAGTACAGTATTTCAGTGAATGTCTATTTTTTTTTTTTTTTGAGCTGAGGATCAAACCCTGGTCCTTGCGCTTGCTAGGCTTACCATGGAGCTAAATCCCCAGCTTCAGTGAATGTCTATATGTGTCCTGGTCAACTCACGGCCATAGCTCCTCTATCTCTTTCTCATTACTGTTGTGTTTGGAGCTTTCCAATCCCTGCCTTCTAGGTAGGTCTTCATGAACTGCAGAGCAGCTTTTGGTGAACCTCAGTCTCCACTCATTTGAGAGCCCTCAGTTCATCCACTGGAATGAAGAGTTCATGACCCAATGCCTTCCAACACTGTTACCTTGGGGTTGTTTCCAATATATTTGTTTTGGGGGCACATTTAGACCATAGCAGTATGTTACGGCAAGTTCATGTCAGAGTCTGAACCATAACTCAGGTCTTTCTGGCCTCTAGCTCCACCCCCACGCCCACTGTGTCACATGGCTTCTCTTATTTGCATGGCCAACTTCATTTGTGTCTGTAGATACAGTGTGACTGTCTTTGCAGACACATCCCCACCCCTTGATGGAATTTGATGGAGCAGGTTTGAGAGTTCGTGCACAGTACCTCTGCCATGTTTCAGGACCTCTGACCTTACCCCTACCCTCACACTATCTTTCTGATCTCACTGACTTCTTATTCTTCCACACAGCAGGCCTTCTTCAATTCAGGGGCATATTACCTCCTATTTGCTCATTCTCTTCCTCATTCCATCGACTACTGGCTCCTTCCCTCCTCTTTATCAGATCTAATAAAACCTACACTGGCTGACAAGTTGTCTGTCTGTCTCTAATGTCTCTCCCTCCCCCACCCCGTATGTGTGTGTGTGTCTGTGTGTGTACTGTATGTATGTGTATGTGTATGTATGTATATAATCAACTCTCTGCTCTCCCATTCCATTGCCCTGGCACTCTAACCCTGCCCACTGCTTAATTTTTCTCCATGGCTCTCACTATCACATGGTGCTGCACTCTCTGTGTTTAGAACAGTTTATAACCCATGAAGTACCCAGCAAATAGTTGTTGAATGACTGTATTGGCAAATGAAGTGGCCCAGGTGCACCAATCCAGATTATAAAGCCAATCTCCCATTATAACTTAAAGTAAACACTGACATGTGAATACAGAAGCTGATGTAGTCTGGCTGTTGAATATGGTAAACAAATACAGCACAAAACATTTAAAAATAAGAAATTTTTAAATTGTGCTTGCATACAGATTATGTGATTGTAATCACTGAGTGAAAAGATTTTTGGATTTGATGCCACTTAGGAAAAGTCACTTGTTATCTGTATGAATGTGTGTCCTTAGAACCCCATTACAGAGATTATACAGGCCTTCTTTACAGAGTCTCTTAGTTGTCCCAGTGACAATCAATACCTATGCTTCAGAAATTCCAGACCAATTTTATCTGAGTTTCTCTAATAGACAAGACAGTTGGGTCAAAGTGGTTGAAATCAGCAATGGATTTGGTGTCTTGCACATACTAGTTTGAGTCTTTCTTGGATACAATCACTAAAACTAGATGGTCTACATTATAACTCTTAACATCTATTTCCATGTGTGTAAAATCAGAGTGCAATAATGTGCTGAGGATTTTGTTCATTCATAGGTCTAGAGTATATATTCTGTGTGGTGATATGAAAGAAAATGGCCCACACAGGGAGTGATACTACTAGGAAGTATGGCCTTGTTGGAGTAGGTGTGGCCTTGTTGGAGGAAGAATGTCACTGTGGGGACGAGCTTTGAGGTCTCCAATACTCAAGTTATGCCCAGTGACACAGGTGCTTCTGCTGCCTGGGAATTAAGATGTAGCACCATGTATACCTGCATGCCACCATTGCTACCTGCCATGACAATAATGGACTGAACCTCTGAACCGGAAGCTAGCACCAACTAAATGTTTTTCTTTATGAGAGTTGCCATGGTCATGGTGTCTCTTCACAGTAATTAAAACCCTAACTGAGATACCCTGTTGGCACTTTCTAGATGTATAGAACAAAACATGCAAAGATCCCTGATTCTTGGAGTTCATACTTGAGTGGCCACGTGTACAAAAGGGCTTTCACTCCAGTAAGTGCCAACTTAACATTCCATGTTCTGGTAGGTAATATTGGTTGGCTTTTTGCCATCTATCCACCTTTCTTCCTGATATCTGGAGACTAAACTGCAGTTCGGTGCCTGTGATAACTGGTCTTAGTTGTCAACTTAACTGTTTTGAGAGACGCCTAGCACTAATAGAACACACCTGTATGTCTGGGGTTAGGAGGGGGCTCCTCCAGAGAGGATTGACACATGGGGCAGAGCCCGAGGGAAAAAGAGCTTCCCTGAATGTGGACCACACCCTCTTTCAATGGACTGATGCCCTAGATGAAAAAGGAAGTCCAAGGCAGGCAGTGTGCAGGTTGGCAAGCCCCCTTCTTTTCTGAGTGAGGGCATCGACCAAGGGCTGCCATCTGCTGACAGCAGACTCTTTGGGCCTCTCAGCAAGGACTGGATGCTAGCTCCTCTTCAGGGAACATCCAGGCTTTCTGGTCCGGATTGAGACTGCTGAGATGTCCTGCTTCTTGGATTCAGAACTCAGCCGCTCCGGCACACAGACAACCGCTGGTGAAGTTCCTGGCCCTTGTCATGTAAGCCAACCCAATAAATCTTCTTTTATTATACACACATTCTAAAGAATATATTATAAATATATACCTGAGCATATATGTTTTGTAAATGAATATAGCTCTAGAGAACCCTGTCTGATACAATCTGTTTTTCCCATCTGACTCTGTGAGCACATACCAAATTCATAGGGATACATCCTCTTCTTGGTCTCAAATCCCTGTTGCTAGTGATTGGTGTGGGACTGTGACCCAGGTGTGGAGAATGAGATAGGAAAGGAGG
This sequence comes from Onychomys torridus, assembly GCF_903995425.1. NCBI lineage: Eukaryota > Metazoa > Chordata > Mammalia > Rodentia > Cricetidae > Onychomys > Onychomys torridus. The sequence goes on from NC_050462.1 coordinate 782,960, forward strand.
GCTTCTGGAGGCTTAGGGAGAAGGTATCTTTTCTTCTATAGAAGGGAGACAGTGTAGTGGCTAACCTCAGTTTTGCCTCTGGAAATGCTCATGCCCAAACATCACATCTGCAATTGGCATCGATGAATCAGGTGATGAAGGAAGAAAATAATACTGAAGATATAAAGAAACAGACGGGGTCTGGATTCTCAGTGGTTTTATCAGCCACAGGATCCCTTCCTTCAAAGTTTTGTACTTAATACTACACTGTTGAAATCAGTGTGAATCAGCATTCAAAGATATTAATTGATATGTTCTTATGGTACTCTTTTCCTTATTAGTAAACTCATGGGACAATGGGTATATTTCATATTTATGTTTGTATTTTTATTCCTGGCATGTTTTATATAAGTTACAGATATAGGTTGTATATTTATATAGGTTAGCTCATAGATCAATGATGATATATCTACAATTATGTATTTATATTTTGTTCACATAATCTTTTGTATTTTTTGCAGACCTTATATTCAGTATTTTATATACTTATATAAGAAAGCAATAAAAACTAGCTTCTAAATACTTGACTATTATAGATCTACAATTTAAAACACTTTGAAATTCATATACTTTAAATCCAGGTTCTCAGATTTAGGATTCCTGGGCTGGTTAATGTGAGGTCATGACCTATGACAAACAACCCACATTTCTTTTATAAAACCTCTGAGTGTGGCTGAGCATGCAAAAGAAAAGCAAGGAGTGTCCAAGCCATGATGTCACTGTGAGGGCGGTACCCACCTGCCCTGTGATTTTGTTTAGTGAGGTCATGGGAACTGGACAAGGTTTGCCCTCAGTTCTGATAGCCTGAGGTCTGGTGATGTAGTGTCGACATATTATAGGCCAATGACTCTGCTCTTACAGTGGAGAGCACGAGACACAAACTGCAGAGACACATTTGACTGATGTACTTCTGCACGTGAGGATTGCTAGAGAGAGCTGTCATCATTGCCTGGAGCATACCTACCACACGGTTTTACTGCACTTTGCTTCTGTTAATACTCAAAGTCTACCGTATGTTTGCACTATGAGGGACATAAAGATAGGAAATAGGTCATTCTCTCCTAAGGAAATAATGCTTAAATAAATTGGCTAGGTGGTGCCTGAAGAGGGCTGCCAACTGAGAGTTCACATTTATCTGGGGGATAGAAATAATTTCTGGAGGTGGGTACCATTTCTCAATGCCCCTGAAAGGAAAACAGTAGAGTTTGACTTGGAGAGGGAGAGGGAGAGGGAGGGAGAGGGAGAGGGAGGGAGAGGGAGAGGGGAGGGAGAGGGAGAGGGAGAGGGAGAGGGAGAGGGAGGGAGAGGGAGAGGGAGAGGGAGGGAGAGGGAGAGGGAGAGGGGGGGAGAGGGAGAGGGAGAGGGAGGGAGAGGGAGGGAGAGGGAGAGGGAGAGGGAGGGAGAGGGAGAGGGAGGGAGGGAGAGGGAGGGAGGGAGAGGGAGGGAGGGAGAGGGAGAAGGGAAGAGGGACAGGGATGGGGAGGGGGAGAGAGAGGGAGAGGGAGGGAGGGAAAGGGGAAGAGGGAGAGGAGGAGGGACAGGAAGAGGGAGGGAAGGAGAGGGGAAGAGGGACAGGGAGGGAGGGAGAGGGGGAGACGGAGAGGGAGAGGGGAAGAGGGACGGGAATGGGGAGGGGGAGGGACAGAGAGGGAGGGGGAGAGGGAGAGAGATCAAGCATTAACAGGGCACTCCCGGCTGAGAAGAGTGTGAGCACCGAGTGAGAGGGAGGCTGGTTGCCCAGGAGCACCTGTCAGCTCTTCTTCCTGCTGCATCCCTCTCTTCCTCTCTCTCTCAGCATCACAGTGGCAGGCGCACACGAGAGAATGGAGGTTCAACTAGTTGCTGATCATGAACTAGGGCTTCCTGTTTCTATGTGAAAAAGAAGTGATTGGAAAGGGGAAGGAGGGATGAGCAGTAATCAGGCCCTTGTGATACCTTCATGTCTTGTTTCACTTAATCTGGGCGTTAGGGACAGCTGTCTAATTTGAACTAGCATGCAAAGAACATGCTGATGATGTCAGCTAGTTCACAAGATGGTGATGTCCTAAGGAATTTGGAAGACAACACTATTCAGTGCTACCTAAGGCTAGGATCTCCTTTGGCATGGGTTTCTGACCAGGTTCATGAAGCAGGTCTCAAAGCCAGTCAAAAAACAGTGGTTACTCTCATAAAAATGGTATCACTGTTTTACAAGTGGGCACATCTTGCTGGGCAGGATGGTCTTATAGACTGTAGAATTCATAGCTGGGGAAGGTCACTGATGGCTTTTCCTCAATAGCAGCCTACATAGCACCTTCCAGAACTGTGGAAGGAAGCTATTGGTTCCATTCCAGTTTCCTTCTCTGTATCACACGAACAAGGAGTACAGTGTCCAGCAACAGGGTCTGAGCTTGTTCAGGTGGACAATCAATAGAAATTT